>NC_072470.1:12250617-12340617 GCF_027596085.1 Anoplopoma fimbria | reverse complement strand
TCATCTCTGTCTATTTTCATTTTTTTTTCCGTTAGTGGAAATAAGCATTGATTGTGGGTTGAAATTCACTTGACGGATACTGACCCCCCCCCGATCTCCACGTCCATGTCCTGATTAAGTCCAAATGACTAAACAAGATTTACGGATTGCAAAAACAATTCAGTATGAATAGGTTTGTTAAAGTTGTACATTTACGACTCATTGAAGGAGCGTGTTAAACATCCATTTCCTTGGAAACACGCATTAATTATGCATCACGCATTAAAAGACTATTCCAGTACGAAGACGGATCATCCCGTGTTCGTCCCCTGTGAGGAAAACGGCCTCTGGCTGCAACACAACGCCTATTTGGCAAATTCATTTGTGCTGCGATTACTTCTGGCCTCTGCATGGCTTGGCTCAACTTGCCGTAGGCTTTTTTTTTTTTTTCTTTTTTCTTTTGCTCTTGTCTTCCACTTAGCCTACATGCACAGGAATAGAACACACCATGCATGTGTATTCAAAGTGTGACTCAATCAGTGGGCATCTTTAGCAGAGCTGGACTCGTTCTATTGTGTTTACTGCACGCCACTTAACCAGGAACAGCGTAGAACTAGGGTTACTAGAACGAGGGTTTCTAGAACTGGGATCGTTGAGGGGGGATCTCATGGCAGGACTTCTCTCCAGAGCCATAAGATAAGATAAGATAATCCTTTATTAGTCCCGCAGCGGGGGGACATTTACAACATCCCAACATCCTTTGGGTCAAAGAGTCTTTTTTTGTAACCGTTTGAAATGGTTACTCCATCAGCCAAGCCTCTCTCTAGCTCTACTTTTTCATTCTTCTCGTTCCTCTCTTTAATGCGTCTGAGTGTGTGTCCATTCACAACAGCTATACACACTTTTTTTCCTTTTTAGATGTGGTCTGTCGACACTTCATACGAACAAGTTTCTGACTTTGGTGTTACTTCTGCTGACGCTTTGGATGTTTGCGACTCTTTGGGAAGTAGCCCGGTATCGTAGGACTTTCGGAATGGGCCGTTCTAGCCAACGCAACATGTAGACGAGAAGGAAATGAAGTTCCTATTGGATGTTTGTCTCGTGGCCAGAGTCCGTGTTCTGAAACAAACCTCTATGTCCATTTACACTCTGTCTTTTTGCAATATCGACGTTCTTGTCTGGACGTAGGGGTTCGAACAAAGACTGAAGAATTGCATTTTGTTTTATTTGTTTTAATCCCAACTTCTGTCTTTAAAGGCAGACTGCAACATTTAGAGATGAAACTAACGATTGTGGTCATTTGAATGAATGTGTGTTATTTTTGTGGTTTCTGTTTATTCGCTGAGAAATCACGTTGCCCGTCTTGTCCGATCGACATCTCGAAGACAGAGAGGAAAGAGTCAAACCTCACGTTGTTGTTGGAAACAATGTTTGACACTTTGGTTCAATAAATGATCAGAAAATATCCACTCCAGTGAATGTACCCGAGGTATAAAAGGAATAGAAAGTGATTAAAATCTGCCTCTGCCCGTCCTCTCTCAGATATGAGACCTACTTAGTGATGGTCTCTCTCTCTCTCTCTCTCTGGTATCTTGGACTAAATCCGGGGCCGAGCTCCACTCTCTGGGATTAGTGCAGCAGACTGGGTGGTCGGACCATTTTGTAGACAGCTGAATCCTCTTTTTAGACAATTAATGTGCCTTCAGCTTGACCCCGTGTGACTCAGTCGTCCTTTTTTTTTTTTTTTTTTTTAAACAAACCGCCGTGCAGTCGGATTCACGAGGACGTGGACCCAAAAATGAAAAATACTCACACGGCACCGACTAGATCTGGATCGCGGATTGTTTTACTGTGATCATCAAATCAGTTTGACCTCTTCACTTTTGTCCTTTGTAATCACACTGAGACACAATCAGGCAAGGCTCACAGTATTATCCTTAATCTGCAATATTATCAGGTTGTTTCCAGGCAGTGGTTCCAAACTGTCGGGTTGGGGACCAAAAGTGGACGGCAGGTCTGTCCTGAGTGGGTTTTTGAGGAGCACGTGGATCAACTTCATTTATATTAAATATTGTTATACGCCGAGGAAGTTCTGTTTTCTATTCAGTTGGTTGGTCTGTTTCCCGGCAGGATTACAGAAGAACTACTGGCCTGATTTTCACGAAACTTGGAAGAAGGTTTAGCGTGGACAAAGAAGAACCCATTATTTTTGGAGATGATTGGCCTCGTTGGAGGTCTGCGCTCTCCGAGTGCTCTTCCAGTTGAACGTTGAAGTAGTTGCAATGCTTTGTAGTTGCTTTAAACACTAACGTCTCATTAAACTCTTTAAGAAAAATGGATCTGAAGGTTGTTTCTCCGTCCTGCCAAGAGTACAATACCGTCTGATCAACACAACTGCTCCTCACGCCTAGCTAGCATACCCTTTTTTCTGATCTGGCTTGTCTTCGTTCATCGGAGCCTATTCCCATCTGCCCAAATGTAGCCAAACCTTTACCACAAAGGTTGCAGATCAACCGAAAAGTACTTGGTTAAGGTTCAGGGACAATCGTTGACTGTTTGTAGGAGGCACGACGAGAACAACGGTCTCTGCTTTGAATGCCCGACCATCCTACTCGGCCGTCATCTGATGCATTCGCTGTCTTTTATGTGAGCTGTCTCTGCAGGTTGACTCGCTTCAACACATCAGGATATGCCACTTCCAACATACGCACTGACTCTATAGAAAAAGCAGCAACTATAAAGATGTTTTGCTGTAATGTTTTTCTTGGACAAACATGGAACGTTTGTAGTTTTATCAGAATGAAATAGCTTTGAATGTGAAATGTGATCGTATGGAATTGGAACTGCAGCTGAATCCAAGGCTCTGGGTCCTTTACTACTTTTGGTTTAGCTGAATTGAGACGATAAGAAAAAGTACTTGGTCCTTGTCTCATGTCCAACACCCTGCCATCCAAACTATTTCCCTTCCCCGCCTTTACAATGCACCTTTTGAACCTGACACATTGTGAGAGTGGAGCGTTGAGGTGCTCGGGGACGTACAAGCGCTCCTCTTTTATCTTAATGACGGCTTCATCCCGAGGCGACGGCTGGACAAAGAGGAAGCGCCTTTTTATCTCAGAGAGAGCCTTGACGGAGGACAAGAGGCTACACGCCGGCCCGATCTGTGCGATGCTGAAGGGGGTTCATGATCGCAGCGGCGTTGGACCGTCCTCACAGCACTGCCAGGTGGACTTGTTAGTCCTAGAAGAACACCAAGTGGAATGAGGAATAGTGCTGTGTATTTGTTCGTCATTCGTTACGATCCGACTGATTATTTTCCCAATCACAGAGAGCCGAGAGAGCCCGGCTTTGTTTGAGTCGGTGCTAATATTAGATCTGTGGGGAGAACCGGGGCGAAGGGAGCGGAGCAGAACGCTGACGGCGTGGCAGATGGGTTCTGAAAACAGGCTTAAGACACTCCGTCAGAGGCGGGAATGCGCTGTGTGGTTTGGGAATATGTTAAGCCAATGGGATCGGATGTGCGAGCAGCAGGTGAGGAGATGCTGGAAGCTAGAGGCCTCGGTAGACTGGGATGGGTTTTTTTTAGAATGCGCGTGTCACAGAAGAAAGACGATGTTCAATGTGATATTTGAGGGAACTGTTGTTATTTTGCACAACTCTGTTGGAGGTGGTTTCCTTAGGGTTATCGTCTTTTATTTGTGTTGACTATGGCAATCTTTCCTTGCTTTAACTTATTCGCGTGGATTGGTCTCTGGTTCTTGTTCTCGTTATGAGCGATCTTCTTGTTCTTGCTCAGGTGTTGGAGACCTTCCTTCTACTGCAGCTCTTGGATTGATGGCCAGGACTCAAACAGCCAAAGCACACTCTCTCACCCTGAATGAACTTGACTAAGTCAGCGATTTGGCCTTTCAATAAGTTCGCGGCACTTGCGTAAACTGTGTCCTAAACCTTTTCACTGGTGTTGGTTGTGAAGATCTTGACACCTACAGTTTGGTTCTTGTAGACCACTACGGTTTGGTTTTTGATCTTTTTTTATCGGGTTCACTTCGCCGTAATGCGTGATAAAGATGTTATAGGGTTGTACGCGACACTAGCTTCCATTGTTGGGAATTTCACAAAATCGTTCAAGCTTGGGAACCTTCCGCGTTCCAGTCGGTATTGTGTGGCCCTTCGGTTCCACCTTGTACTTAACTATTTGCTGATGTAGTCTCTTTCACAAGCTCTCCCTGTGGCGTTTTGAAGCACACTTCTTGGGAGCCACATCTCTTAGTGGTTGCGGGTGCTGGTACGCAGGGTTTCACCTGATTAAATGCTCGCTGAACCGTAGGCAGCTCAGACTTATGTGGTGTAAGCCTTTGGTCTGGATAGAACTCAATTTCATCGTAGACTTGAAGACTTGCTCTGGCATGCTGTCTTTTCAGGCTGTGCAGGTTCACAACAAACATTTTACAAAAATACTTAAGTGAATAGGATATACCAAATTAGGTCACTGTCTTTTTAAATCAACCCTTATAAGAGTCCGTTACAGTTGAAAAAAGATTCTTACTGCAACATTTAAATGAGGGCAAAATAAATAGAAAACTTCTTCAAATGCCAGCTTTCTAAAATGCACAAACACAAAAATCCTTATTTTCTCGAGTAAGTCAATAAACTCTTTTCAATGAAATAATGAATAAATATCAGCAGATGCAACAATAACCCCACTTACATGAGATACGTTAAGTGCAACTCAGTCAGCACAACGTAGGGTGTAAACATAGTTCCTATCAAGTTCAAATCCAAACAAAATCAATATTCACCAAGACCAGTTGTACAAATAACAACATGTAAACAACCATGTTAAATAATAATGACGGCAGTTCAACGCGCAATATCGCTGCTGGATTTTTGGTTTCATAAATGTGATTCTGAATGATTTTTTTTCTCACATCTGGAACATAACCCAGTATTTGTGATTCCACTACGGCCCTCCAGCTGTAAAAATCTAATATTTACATCAAATTGACTGTTCAATGGAAAACATTTGACTCTGAATAACATCTAATAATCTAAAACCAACCTCGAGACAAAACAGTGTAATGGAACAAAAGACACCATGCAGGAACAGGCAGAACCCTCCCCACTTCCTTGCTTATCTCCTCATTCAAAGCCACTCTCATCACATGTTATCAGTATGTGCCACAGATCTATGTGGGCTAATCTCACAGGAAGTTAGAGTCCAATATAAGATGAGAGGAATACTTTAGAACCACACAACCACGGGGTTGGAAGGAACCAAAGTGGAAAGAAAGAAACGACCACAAATATGTTCCGGTAGCACAGAAATCCCCCGACATCCTGCAATCAGATGTCTGAGACATTTAACCAGCATCCTTTACTGCTTGATAGTATCTTCTCTCTCTGGAACTTCGTCTTTGTTACCCTCACACCTTATTTATGGTCATTGTGTTTATTTCATTTCCTTTCGCATTTGAAATATTATCAGTAGTCTACAGCTTGATTTTTTTACTCTGCCACATGTTTTAAATCACTTTGTCACGAACCAGAGCGGTAAACTTGAGACTTGCGTTCTCATTAAAGTGAGTACTTGAGACTTGGACTTGACATCTGTGAGACTTGACTTAATTAAAATAATACTCTCGTAACACCGTCTGACTCACCATGGACAGTTAGAAGAAGAAGAAGAAGAAAAAAAGGATGACTTAATGCAGCAGAACCAGAGATAGCATCTTTTTTTTTATATCCCACATTCTTCTCCCTCCCTTCTGGCAGTGCTTGATACTTAAGATCTTCCTCTAAAATCTTCCTCTATAAGCTCAAACAAGTTTGAGAAGTTTTATTTCTCAGACTTACCTCACACTAATCAAATTTACTTCAAAATATACACTTACAAATCAAAGTTGACTAGATCATGGGTCAATACATTTGGTTTCTTAGTCGTTTCCTCTGTTTAGTTGTCTGTTTTTACACTCGTAGCTCTGCCGTCCCTGCCGTACTGGATAGCATTTATGCTTTTGTTCTTTGAGGACTTCACAAAAGTTGTGCAGAACAACAAAAAAAAAAAAATCATTGATAAGAAAAGGAAATTCCTCCGTTTTGTGTCCATTGGGCCTCCTCAAAGCAGCAAACCGGGCTGATGACGCCGCTGGACACGCTGCTCGCTAATGGCTACTTAGCAACTGTTAGCATGCTCACAGTTGCTAAGTAGCATTAAATACAAAGTACAGGTGAGGCTGATCTTAGTTCTGCCGCTCTTTGGTCATTATCAAAGTGTTGGACACATTGAATTGTTGACATGAGAATCAATCAGGTTATTAAAGTCCATCCTGAGGTTTTTTTTTTAATCTTTAACCCAATAAGCTAAATGAAATGCTCAGTGCTCTGTGACATTAGCAGAATGGAACCACTCTCATTTAAATGGAATACTCCCATCAAATGAAACGAACTGAACCGAACGTCTTGATCGATATCTGTAGACCGTCCCGCCTCATCTCCCTTTTCTCCACCTTCAGACGTTTTCTTTGCGGCCCGCTCGTGTCGATAACGCGTTTTTTTTCGCTGCCTCAGTTTCTTAGACGCTGATGTGAGTTTTCCCAGAATCCTCACTTGAGTCAGCGCTATTCCCCCTATTATTTGCTTCCTCGCTTTCTTCCGAGGACGAGGTCAGGCCCGGCTCTCTGTTGCTCCGTGTTGTGCTGCTGTCGGGCTCGCTTTAATATTTCATAGGTCGCCACTTTGATGAAGCAGAGGGAAACGCCGGCCCTCATTAATGTGAGTCAGGCTATCAAGATGCCCGGCTGCTGAATCATTTATCACTCCGATATTTTCCTCACCTGCTCTCTAATGCATTCAGGCCGGTCTTACCGCAGATGCACCAAGACAGGCTGCTCACTTACTTCAGGTATGGTTTTTAACACACACACACACACACACACATGCTTTTTCCCTTGTATGTGTGTGTGTGGAGAATGCAGCAGATGTAAACGGAGTAAGTAATAGCGCTATGTGCTGCATCAACAGTTTATGATCTGTGTTGAGATATTGGAGGTGTTGATGATTTCATTACCTCTCAGCTACAATAATTACACAGCTGAGAAATACTTTAGCCGCACATCATTAATCACTTAAGACTGTGAACACCTCCTCAGTTGTGACCGGGCGGCTGCTGGAAGTCCTGAAGGCTGGGAGAAAAGCAATATACAGTCAGCACTCCTTTTATTCCCTCACTGCAGACAATGATTGTATATTAATATATCTGCTGAGAATTCTTGATCAATACTATTGACTTCAACACAACTTGCCCCGAAGGCTAAGATTTGATGCTTACAGAAATCAGTTTTGCCGCATTTCCACTGCATAGTACGGCTCGACTCGACTCAAGCAGAGTACGTAGAGCACAGCTTGGTATTCAGCCTTGTGTACGCCGTATTGTGTACTTGATAGTATACATAAAGGACTGCGTAATATACACAGTAGTATACAGTGTAGTGTATGCGGTAGTGTACGCGGTAGTGTACTTCATGGTGTACGTAGTATACGGCGCAGTATACGCAGTAGTATACGCCGTAGTGTCGGCGTAGAGTACTTGATAGTGTACATAGTTTACAGCATAGTGTACTTCATAGTATACGTTGTTTACGCCGTAGTGAACTTCATAGTGTACGCTGTAGTGTACTTGATAGTGTACGTAGTATACGGCTTAGTATATGCCGTAGTATACAGTGTAGTGTCGGTGCAGTGTACTTCAAAGTGTATGTAGTTTACGGCGTAGTGTACTTTATAGTGTACGTAGTTTACGGTGTAGTGTACTTCATAGTGTACGTAATGTACACGGTAGTCTACTTCATAGTGTACGTAATGTACACGGTAGTCTACTTCATAGTGTACGTAGTTTATGGCGTAGTGTAAGTCGTAGTGAATGTAGTTTACAGCGTCGTGTACTTCATAGTATACGTTGTTTACGGCAGAGTGTACATAGTTTATGGCTTTGTGTACGCCGCAGTGAACTTCATAGTGTACGCCGTAGTGTACTTCATAGTGTACGTAGTATACGGCTTAGTGAACTTCATAGTGTACGTAGTGTACTCAGTAGTGTACTTCATAGTGTACTTAGTTTACGGCGTAGTGAACTTCATAGTGTACGTAGTGTACTCGGTAGTGTACTTCATAGTGTACTTAGTTTATGGCGTAGTGTACCTCATAGTATACGTTGTTTACGCCGTAGTGTACCTCAGTGTAGGTAGTTTACAGCGGGGTGTACGTCATGGTGTACATAGTTTACTGTGTGGTGTACTTTATAGTGTACATAGTTTACTGCGTGGTGTACTTTATAGTGTACATAGTTTACTGCGTGGTGTACTTTAAAGTGTACGTAGTTTACTGCGTGGTGTACTTTATAGTGTACATAGTTTACTGCGTGGTGTACTTTATAGTGTACGTAGTTTACTGCGTGGTGTACTTTATAGTGTACGTAGTTTACTGCGTGGTGTACTTTATAGTGTACGTAGTTTACTGCGTGGTGTACTTTATAGTGTACGTAGTTTACTGAGTGGTGTACTTTAAAGTGTACGTAGTTTACTGCGTGGTGTACTTTATAGTGTACGTAGTTTACTGCGTGGTGTACTTTATAGTGTACATAGTTTACTGCGTGGTGTACTTTATAGTGTACATAGTTTACTGCGTGGTGTACTTTATAGTGTACGTAGTTTACTGCGTGGTGTACTTTATAGTGTACGTAGTTTAGTTTACTTTATAGTGTACATAGTTTACTGCGTGGTGTACGTCATGGTGTACATAGTTTACTGTGTGGTGTACTTTATAGTGTACATAGTTTACTGCGTGGTGTACTTTATAGTGTACATAGTTTACTGCGTGGTGTACTTTATAGTGTACGTAGTTTACTGCGTGGTGTACTTTATAGTGTACGTAGTTTACTGCGTGGTGTACTTTATAGTGTACGTAGTTTACTGCGTGGTGTACTTTATAGTGTACATAGTTTACTGCGTGGTGTACTTTATAGTGTACATAGTTTACTGCGTGGTGTACTTTATAGTGTACATAGTTTACTGCGTGGTGTACTTTATAGTGTACGTAGTTTACTGCGTGGTGTACTTTATAGTGTACATAGTTTACTACGTGGTGTACGTCATGGTGTACATAGTTTACTGTGTGGTGTACTTTATAGTGTACATAGTTTACTACGTGGTGTACTTTATAGTGTACATAGTTTACTACGTGGTGTACTTTATAGTGTACATAGTTTACTACGTGGTGTACTTTATAGTGTACATAGTTTACAGCCTAGTACATCTCTCAGCTCCGTTCTCCTCCTATATATGGAGCAGCTTCTGTTTATGAATCTGACATGAACATTGGTTATATTTAATGATGCATTTCATTTGCTACTGACCTCACATGCATTTAGCGAAGCTGCTGCAGTTCCTTTTGTGTTCAAATATGTCATAGGTGATTTATTACTTATATATTAAATGTGTGGTTATTGGCCTGGCTGTATGAATGTACATGAGAGCAGTGCTGGTGTCAGTCCAAGGTCATTTCTGTGGTTTGCAGCTTCCCTGTTATCTCTGCCGGTGTGAGGTCAATATTGTCACATATCTGCAGCTCTGATGGAGTCAGGAGAACACATTCTACTGACGGGAACACTGTACGATGTGGTGTTTTTTTTCACCCGCTGAAAAATATATTTTCTTCATTTTTTCCCATGATTTTTCTATGATTTCTGAGCTGTAAAAGTAGGTGCATTGTTAAAAGCAAAATGTGACAAAGAGCAACAGAAACAGACACGACGAATCAATGATGACGTACTAGAAAACATGAATAATACTTAAATAACTGAATTGTTTGCTGGCCGGGTGTAACAAAAAAAAAGTTTAAAAAAAACCCACAATAGAGGCAATTTAGCATTTATTTTTTTTGTCTGATTTCTGATTTTTTTTTGTCTGATTTCTGAATTATAATTTACCTTTGCTCAATACATTTTTGTTTACTGAATGCATCATAATCAAGTCAATGCTTCCTCTGATAATATTAGCCGTTTAGCTTCCTGCTAATGTGTGTGTGTGTGTGTGTGTGTGTGTGTGTGTGTGTGTGTGTGTGTGTGTGTGTGTGTGTGTGTGTGTGTGCCAATGAAACTACACTAGCTCTAAGCAGCTTATAATATATTATTAAAACTACTCATGCCAAGTTTGTATTAATCCAAGCCAATATTTAAATCCCTTGAATTGTGTGTTTTTATTCAAATCTCCTCTATAAATGACATTAAACACAGTAAGAATACAACATTGAGAATTTTTGACAGTTCACAATGATTTTTGTGGACGTCTTTTATTATTTTTTTTCAGGTCAGTCCCCAAGACGAGGGTGTAAAAAGTTACACGTTGCTGTCAAAAAATAGATTTAAAAATCCAAATTCAGTGCATCCACTACCAGTGTGTGGTGGAGTCTCGGATCCAGCAGTGAGGACGGGGTTAACAAGCTGCTTACGCAACCTCTGCAGACTGAATCCACTTTTTTTGTTGTTGCCGTAATCACATCTGACAACACAGAGTGCAGTTGTGAGTCTTAATGTGCTACGTTGTCACTGTGTGTGTGTGTGTGTGTGTGTGTGTGTGTGTGTGTGTGTGTGTGGACCGATGACTCACTGACAGTACGGTCCGTCCACCTGGGAGTAAGAATCAGAGCTGAAAGCAGCTTGAGGATTTACCTAAATGAACCCAGGCTGATTCATTGTTGAGATGCTGTTGAAATCCAGACACATTACACATGTACTTCTTTATATTCTGACATAAGGAAAAGCAGTCGGGGTTAAAAGCTGTATTCTAAAAACTTCTTGTTCTCTTTTTGGAGTCCAGAATAAAGTTAAAAGAAGCCGAGTTCACCCTGTCAGGGTAACCTCAGCGTCAAAAAGTGATCATAAATTAGATTTGGACTCTACGGAACGATGTCAGCCAGAATCACATCACATTTTTTGTTTTTTTGTCCGAGGCTCTGTACGCAGTCCTGTGTCAGTGCGTCAGGCGGGGGGGGCAGCAGGGGCCACGCCGTGACAGGGAGGGAGGGTGGGACCCCTGGGTGCCGCTACTGCAGGGAGACAAGGTGACTTTCTCACTGCCTGGAGGGTGGAGCAGAGGGGGACGTCACCGCCTCGCTCGCCATTAATGCGTCATCGCTGACAGACTATGAAATGTGATGCGTTGCATTGTGGGATTGTGATGAGACAGCCTAAGCTACTGTACTGTACTGTTTTATTGAGTATCCTTTTAGTTTGTGAAATGTTAATGAGTTAGTTTAACGCTCACAGTGAAAGTTTGTTCCCTCTGGTACAAAGTTACACATTACGTGTAGGGCTTTTATTGTGAAAGGTGAGAACAGAAAGAGTGGATCTGGTCTGCACTGCCTTTGCCAAGGTTGAAGGGAGTAAAAGTAAAAGTAAAACACCTTGTTACGGAAAAAATGATGCCGTTTTTTTTGCGTTTTTTTGTCAGAAGGTCAGCGTTTAGCTTTTAAACCATAAAAGACGAACATCTTGAGCTTCCATACCCACGAGTCTCACACCTCCAGCCTGTGACTGACAGTGTCTGTACTGCAGCGCCTCGAGGAGACAACACACACACACACACACACACACACACACACACACACACACACACACACACACACACACACACACACACACACACACACACACACACACACACACACACCCTCCTCCACCTCCTCTGATGGCAGTTGACATGACCGGCGGCCGCTCGGAGCAGACAGTCGACTGAACCAGAGATCACGTCCATTCTGTCTGCTGTGGAGAGGGGAGGAGGGATAAACATGGGGGGGGGGGGTAGGCATATGTAGTTGTGTTAAACACAAGTGTGTTTGTGTGTGTGTGTGTGTGTGTGTGTGTGTGTGTGTGTGTGTGTGTGTGTGTGAACTTTGACAGCTTGTTTTTCTGTCTCTACCTTCCAGATCCGCTGAAGATCACCAATCGTTACGTTCTAGCTCGGTTCTTTCATCAATATTGAAACGCTCCGTTGTAGCTCCTCCCTCCAGAAAGCAAAGTCTGCTCTGATTGGTCAGCTAGCCCGCTCTGTTGTGATTGGTCAACATTTCACATTTAAAAAAAAAAAAATCTTCCTCCAGAGCTTCAGCTCCTTCTCTCTCTTTTGTTGTCTGAGGGCCGAACTAGCCGCAAGGAGTTTTACGTCACTTCTGTAACATTATGACCTCATAAAGTTACATTGTGACCTCATAAAGTTACATTGTGACCTCATAATAAAGTTACATTGTGACCTCATAAAGTTACACTGTGACCTCATAAAGTTACATTGTGATCTCATAAAGTTACATTGTGACCTCATAAAGTTACATTGTGACCTCATAAAGTTACATTGTGACCTCATAAAGTTACATTGTGACCTCATAAAGTTACATTGTGACTCATAAAGTTACATTCCTCATAAAGTTACATTGTGACCTCATAAAGTTACATTGTGACCTCATAAAGTTACATTGTGACCTCTTAAAGTTACATTATGACCTCATAAAGTTACGGAAGTGAAGGAGATAATTCAATGGAGCCGTTTCAGGAGCTCAGGGGCTTCTGAGGGGGAGGGAAACTCCTTTTAGGCGTGGACTTCAGGTTTTACACTCTACGGACCTTTTACATGTACAAAAATATATATAACACACTAAAGAAGAGGGAAAAAGTGGAAAAGCATAATAGACACTTTAAGGGGAGTTACAGGGACTTCCCCAAATCTTGTCGTAACAAAGAGAATAATGGGACTGAAGGCAGCTAGCAGGGTCATGGACCACCTTTGTGAGTGAAGACTCTCTGGTGGGACAGTTTACTTAATTGGACGGCTGCTTCAGAGAGGAAGGGAACATTAGAATTCGGTGGACTAATTGGAGACATGAGGGTTGAGGTCCGGGTTTTTAAGCCATCGTTTGGTCACTGAAATCAGCAGGTTCTGGGTTTAGCTTTTAAGACAACGGTGTCTTAAAGGAAGAGAGTTTTGGTGTTAGACACCTGTGTTCCAGGTTCCGGTTCTGCAGGGATCAGGGCCTCATTAGCTAATGCAGCCATAATCTCACTGATCCACACAGTTTTGCGACTAAATCAAAAAGCCTGTTGGGGGAGAAGAGAGAGCTGCATGCAGTGGAGGTTTTTTTTTTTGCTACCGTGTCGAATTGGAGCTCGGGGTTATCTTCTCTGGCATTAGTTCTGGGAAACTGGTGGCGCTCGCAGCAAAACGGCTCATAATTCCTCTCTAACGGGTGATAAACTTTGCGGTGATAAACTCGCAGGCTGCTCACTTCAGTCGTTTCTGATTCCTGTCGCGTCTTTTCCCTGCAGTATGACAGAAGCTTGAGTTTCTCTTTTTCTATTTGACAGCTGAACCTACACTCTTTAACATGAACCATCGCTGAGTTTGTTAAAAATAACCCAAAGGATGATTCTACGACATATTTTTGTCGTTTTGTCCGTCATTCCTGTCTGGGAATGCAAGAATATTACTAAAACTGAACATTTCAAATGTGTCAAAACACAGGACTTTCACCCAGGAGACCTCTGTTTGTTTCCCGTACGAAACCAAAAGTCAACGTTGAGTTACGTAACAACGATACTGATTTTAAACCAAACCAAGGCCCTCTGGTGTTTTAAAGTGTGATCTGACCACTAGGCCTCCTCTCCACCTACAGTGTGAGGGTCCCTGGCCCCTCAGTGCTTAGAGCATAAGCTGACAAATGGGGCCTCAGGGTGCTGACAGTGTGAGGTGACCCCTGGGTCCACGCATCAGCGTATCACCTGAGGCATTCTGACAACCGGTAGCCGCTGCATGAACGAGGCGCCATGATTCATCGGCTGTTACTAGCATAACACGCCTGAATATCTGGCTGAGCTGCATTGTGGGTAATGTAGGCACCAGATTTTGGCAAGGGAGACAAAATGTGCGGAATAAAAAATGTATCTTTGGTTTTGAAATGTCTGAAAATGTAAAATGAATAATAAGATAAGATAAGATAATCCTTTATTAGTCCCGCAGCGAGGACATATTCAGGATTACAGCAGCAAAGAGGATAGTGCAAAACAAGAGACATAGTAAATAAACACAGTTTGACTTTATTGTAGTGATGTCATCATGCTCATGCAAACTTTAATATTTCTTGTGTGTAAGCGGAAATGTCGGCGAAGGCCGCGGTCGATGTGTTGTGACGCTGAAGGTCACAGGAACGCGACCCCTTCTAGTCCACGGTGTCCCCTGTCATCCCAATGTCAATAAAGCTTGGGGAGTGAGAGTGGGACAGTAAATGGCATCCAGTTAATGTGTGTGTGTGTGTGTGTGTGTGTGTGTGTGTGTGTGTGTGTCAGCAGAGTGTACCCTCGGCCCGGCTGCATCCATCAAGACAGACATTTTCCGATACAGTTAGAGACAGCCAATCGAACGGCCCCGCGTGCCCGGCGTAATTCAACAACGCTCTGGGGACTCGTTGAGCAGAGTGGCCGCACAGATAAAAGCTCCCGACATGGAAGGGAGAAAAAAAAATAAAAATCAGGTTTCTTCTTCATAGTCTAGAAAACAGACGGGACCAACAAAACAGTTGGTTCTGCTGAGGTTGTATTTCAGACACCTATAGGAATCAATATCTCTTTAAGTGTTTGCTATATTTAGCATATTTTCACTGCTTTACCATGACTAAAACAGTCGCTTTACCTCTTGTGCTGCGTTTACATGTAAAGTCAACGCACGATATATACGCGGATAGACGTGGGCGGCGCGAATTGTTGCGAAAGCCAATCGGCGCTGAGATTCACTTCCTGTCATCCTGTCATGTCAGCAAAGTCCAGCACCAACCGATTCCGAACTCCGTTCAGAAAACAAGCATTTTAAAAGTGACTTCCTTGTCGTCTTGCGGGGAGAACTATCAAAACATGAATTCTGACAATTTTTACAAATCGCCATCATTACGTAGTTATTTCGGCGTCCCTTTTTGTACGTTTTGTTGCAATTAAATCACAGTAAAATTGTTTATTTTCGGTAGTAAAACCAGCCGACGTGTGGTTTGCTGGATTCCATGAATCGACCCCTGTAACTTTGTGAGGTCACAATGTAACTTTATGAGGTCACAATGTAACTTTATGAGGTCACAATGTAACTTTATGAGGTCACAATGTAACTTTGTGAGGTCACAATGTAACTTTGTGAGGTCACAATGTAACTTTGTGAGGTCACAATGTAACTTTATGAGGTCACAATGTAACTTTATGAGGTCATAATGTTACGGAAGTGACGTAAAACTCCCCTGGATGACGTTATGAACACAGACAAGACGGCGTTTAGTTTCCCCAGGATAACCAATCAGGAGTTGCTGATCGGTTATTCTGTGCGGCGGTAGACTCACCACTCCTTTTTTTGTCAATGGAGTCTGGTGTCTTTGAAAAAAAAAAGCTACAACTTCAGTTCCCCCTTTTTCTAGAATTCTAGTATTTCACAAACATAGTATATTTAATATAGCACTGCTTCGAAACTCTTTACAACTAAGGCATAAATACTTGTGCTGCATCGGTAATCAATACCAATATCTGTAGTTTATTCAATTATGTTTCTGTACTTTTGATTTCCTGCAATGCAGAAGAAAGTGAATGCACCTGTCGTGTCTTAACAACACTGCGGTCTCTGCTTAAGCACCGACTACTGGCAAGGCTCCAGGAATAGTGAAATCATCTTCATCTTCGTCGCCATCGTCACTTCGATGCGGTAATGGACTTGGACCCGCGGGGTGGTCTTCACACTGATTGGAGGGCATCCACAGGTGCTTTGCAAAACTTTTGGGGGAAAAATAATTGCCGTGATTTGACCTTTTTCGAACACTTGAACACCTTGAGAGGTGGCAACAGGAGTGCCGGGGAGGAGATCAAATGAGCGCTCCTCGTGTAAAAATAGCACAGCTGACAGCTTTGTGTCAGACGCTGCAGAGGAGGGAGGGAGGGGAAACTGAGGCAAAACCAGGAGAGAGATTAGTCAAGGTGAACGTGAAAGCAGGGCGTTCTGTTCGGCTGTTGCAAACTTCACATTTTTGAATGTCTGTATATGGTCAGAGGGGACAAAATGATTAAAACATTTGAAAGGAACAAAATGATGTTGGCAAAATGATTAAAAAATTTGAAAGGAACTAACCATTCCGAATACGTAAAACCAAAAAAAGCATCCATATACACCTCATGTATTGGACCAAGACCTCCTTTTCCTTTAGCTGCTTATTGTTTACAGTCCCATTAGCAACTTGAGCTAATCAAAAGCTAATTCATCGTCAGTTGATAGCAGATGGGTTCACAGATTACATCTCGACCAATGGGGTTCCATCTCTTTCGCCCCTCTAAACCGGCTGTGTGAAGCATGTGATTGGTCAATACCATCAGTACACTTCTGATACAAAAATCTATCCCATATATGGATACAGTTGCTTTCATATGCTGAATCAGCTTATATTCTTTTTCTATTTACTTTTTTTTTTACGACATTTAATGGACCAAACAGTGGAGTGATTCTTTGCTAGTAGTTAGTTGCAGCCATAAGCCAGAAAACAAGTTAATTATAATACTAATAATAAGCATGTTTTACTCCAGGGACATTGGTCTACCATCACCAGAGCAGAGTGGCAATGCACCAAATGCACCAAATGCACCAAATGCACCAAAATACACCAAAATACACCAAAATACACCAAATACACCAAAATACACCAAAATACACCAAATACACCAAAATACACCAAAATACACCAAATACACCAAATACACCAAAATACACCAAATGCACCAAATACACCAAAATACACCAAAATACACCAAAACACCAAAATACAAAATACCAAAATACACCAAAATACACCAAATGCACCAAAATACACCAAATACACCAAAATACACCAAATACACCAAAATACACCAAATACACCAAAATACACCAAATACACCAAAATACACCAAAATACACCAAATACACCAAAATGCACCAAAATACACCAAAATACACCAAATACACCAAAATACACCAAAATACACCAAATACACCAAATACACCAAAATACACCAAAATGCACCAAAATACACCAAATACACCAAATACACCAAAATACACCAAAATACACCAAATACACCAAATGCACCAAAATACACCAAAATACACCAAATACACCAAATACACCAAAATACACCAAATACACCAAAATACACCAAAATACACCAAATACACCAAAATACACCAAAATACACCAAAATACACCAAATACACCAAAATACACCAAAATACACCAAATACACCAAAATACACCAAATGCACCAAAATACACCAAAATACACCAAATACACCAAATGCACCAAAATACACCAAATAAAATACACCAAATACACCAAAATACACCAAAATACACACCAAAATAAAATACACCAAATACACCAAATGCACCAAATACACCAAAATACACCAAATACACCAAAATACACCAAAATACACCAAATACACCAAAATACACCAAATACACCAAATACACCAAATGCACAAAATACACCAAATGCACCAAATACACCAAAATACACCAAATACACCAAAATACACCAAATACACCAAATGCACCAAAATACACCAAAATACACCAAATACAAATACACAAAATACACCAAATACACCAAAATGCACCAAAATACACCAAATACACCAAATGCACCAAAATACACCAAATGCACCAAATACACCAAATGCACCAAATGCACCAAAATACACCAAAATACACCAAATGCACCAAATACACCAAAATACACAAAATGCACCAAAATACACCAAATACAAATGCACCAAAATACACCAAAATACACCAAATACACCAAATACACACACAAAAATACACCAAATGCACCAAATACACCAAATACACCAAATTGGTATATCCCACAGCCTGAGTCCCCTCTCTCTGCTCCGTCAGCCCCCAGCACCACTCCACCCTAATGAAAGTGACTTTAGATAACGGATCAGATGAAGTGGGGAAAGGCCCCTCCCCTCCCCTCCCCTCCCCCCCCCTCCATTGTAACCAGCTACTGCCTAGTTTATGGGATTGGACGCATTTTCCGTTTTTTTTACCCCCCCTTTAGGAAATGTATTATGGGGCTGTTGAAAATAAATGAATTGATAGTTCATTTTGGAGTTTGGGTGCCGTGGATACATCCTGGTTTGAAATAGATTCATGAACACGGCGACCTCCAGGGGTTCTGAAATGCTGACTTTGGGTTTTCTAGCCGACCTGTCTTGTCCTTGTCAGGCCCCCAACCCCCATCCTGTCAACCCCCCCCCCTCTCCGGATAAAATGCAAATGTCTGAAAGTAGGTTACAGACATCCCCTCGTGTTTGCTTCTCATCCGTCTGTGCGCTTGTGGGATTTTGGAAAAAGATGGAAAAAGAAAAAAGGGTACATCCTCCAGCCCTCCAGCTTCTCTCTTCCTCTGATCCACACATCGGGATCACACACTTTGGGGGGACGTTTGATTTAACCTGACGGCGTGTCCCGGTGGAACCTCACGGCCTCACACTGACCGGCGGTACAGATAAGGTCAACGGGCAGCCGCATGGGAGAACGCTGGAGACTATGACTATGAATGTAAGGAAAAGAAAATGTCACATGGTCTTCCACATGTCCAACACTAGACATGCAACTTCCTGGTAGATCACTCTTTTGTAAAGTGAAAAAAAACGTATTTCTACTGTGATTGTACCAATGAAAGATCCACTGGTTGCAGAGAACATTCCAGTATGTCAGAAGCATTGTGGGTATTTCTCCCCCCCCCCCTCTCCAAGTTATGTTGTCAAATTACCATCTGCTTGTCTGTTTCAGTAAACAATAGCTTCTGTTAGACGAATGTTCTTCCCGCACACACTTGAGCTGCAGGAATGTTGGATTTCTACATACTGGCTGCAGAAGCTGATGGTTTGGTGGCTCATAAGTGCAGAAAAATAGGGATTAAAAAGGAAGATGTAGTAGATATCATGCTAAATAAAGCAAAAAAGGTAGATTTGTCATGATTTGTTCTAATAAATAATGTTAAATTGTAGTTTTTTGGGGATTGAACTTGAATAAATCCAGTTTGAAGGAGATGTTTTGGCAGCAATATGAAACAGATATTAGATTAATTGTGAGTTTAACTTCCTAACACTGGCTCTAAGAAGATTATAACACATCGGTAAAAAATACAAGAATAACTAGACTAAATAATTCAATTAAATCTTTATCATTTTTATGCACAGAACACCTCAAGATGAAGTAGAACTTTAGAGGTTTATAATGACTTTTAGGGCGGTTGAAGTGATATTTTGGGAAGGTTGTGAAATAAAAAATAGCCGCTTTAGACAAAGACAAAGAAGAAAAAATTGATCTACATCGGCTGACATGGTTCATCAAAGATCCCGCCCTTTTTTTCTGCTACGTGTGTTAGCATTGAATAGCATTTAACTGCGATCCTGTGTGTGTGTTCTATTGTAGTCCTGGTACTCAGTGACACCTCAGTGAAAGTGGTTTTAGTTTTTATTCCATGGATTTGATCAAAATTAAGGGGGAAAACAGTAAAAATAATTCAATTTATTCAATTTGGTTTTTAAAAGGGAACTTAACAATATACAGAACTTTTAGGGAACAAAAATTAAATCAATTAAATCAATCAATAAATAAATAGATAAATAGCTAAATAAATAAATAAATAGCTAAATAAATAAATAGCTAAATAAATAAATAAATAGATAAATAAATAAATAAATAAATAAATAGATAAATAAATAGATAAATAAATAAATAGATAAATAAATAGATAAATAAATAGATAAATAAATAAATAGATAAATAAATAAATAGATAAATAAATAGATAAATAAAGAAATAAATAAAACAGACAAAGGAGTGTTTTGGATCCCATTAATGGGGCCTTTTTAAAAAATGATTCCACTTTTTATCATTTAACATAGTAATCATGTCCCTATTTAATAACGTCAACGAAAAAAAAGGTGTTTTTAATTATGCATTTGGAAATATTGTGAAATTGTAAACAATTATTGTAGCATATAGTCTTAAGAGTCTCTAATTATTATTAGATTATTTACGCTGTCAAATCATTCTTCATATTACATATAATGTCAACATATTCACAAAGCAAAAGGAGGGAGTTGAATCATAATAAGCAGAGGGAAATATGATATGAAATAAAAAAAAAAAATAATATTATAATCTATTCTAATTCAATACGGCAGATCTGTAATACATGTCTAAAAAAACCCTAAAAATCTCAAAGAAATTCATGCTTTTATATGCGTATGACTATTGTTTCAAAGCATTATAGAGTGCTTATAACTAATGCTATAAACGTCATTATCAATATGTTTATGGTGTATTATAGACATAGAGTCATAGAAAGTGTTCACACCAGTCTGTGTTAGAATCCCAGCCAGTTTGAGCTGGAAGAGGCTCCCAGTGCCCTCTATACACCTGGCCTCACAGCTGACCTCTGACCTCTGACCTTCTCCTCACAGAGAGGTAACAGTCCTGACTCCAGGAACATCCTCCGTTTTTATTTTTAGTGTCTTCATTTGTTCAGACATCAGTAAAGTCCTTTTTTTTTTTTTTTTTTTTTTTTTTTTAAATCTCTTATAAACCTGAATGAACGAATTCAATGAAAAGGATTCCGACACCAAAAGCTCCTTTTGATTATTGTGTAATTCCCATCGTTTATGGATTTTTATCTCTCTGCCTGTCAGCACAGGAGCCACACAGTCAGATCACGTGACCTGCTCACAGCCAGCTCCTTCAGCTGCTTTGTTAAGACGCATGGAGGAGTGGGAGGAAAGGGGGGGTTCAGTGTCTCCCAGTGTGGAGGTGTGGAGAGGACTAGCGGCTCCACCTACAGGCCGCTCTCTGTAACCTCAGGTTCAGACGACGGACACAATAAACACCATGTTTCTTTTTTGATTTCAGAGCATTGCTGAAGTCCTTCCAGACCCTGAAGGCAACACAAACCAGGTTGGTGGACTCTGCGTACCTACTTCTCCTTGACTATATGTTTAAATTAAGACATTAAAGACGCACTTAAAGGAATTAAGAGGGCCTAAAAAGGTGGCACAGATAACACTCCCAAAACACAGGATCCTACATTTCCCATAATGCATCATATGCCTACATCCTCTTCCGAATGAATGTCCACATCTCTCAGACAGCTCAGAAACCGCCGATGACATCATTATGACATCATTATGACATCATGAGGGTCATCTCCTCCGTCTTGGAAGCTAAACTTGTGAGTTATGAGAAGGAGCTCGTTGAGATGGTGATGAGTGCAGCTCCTATTTATCATCCCTAACCAGCCGTGCAATGCATTGTGGGAGCACAGCGGTACTTTTCGAGAGATTGGACTCTCCTCTTTGCATAAAGTTGATGTTTCAGCCTACTTTATGCAAACCAGGGGAGTCCAGCTCAACTCCCCGCCTCTGTAAACTCTAAAAAACAACAAAAAAAAAACCTTAAAGTAACTGTTGTCAATTTTAAAAGGAAGAGAAATACGCATATCAATATAAGAGAAAGTCTCCAAACGAGCCGCCATGTTGGTCTAGTTTGAAAAACCCGGGAGCAGACATAGTGAAAGCATTCGACCAATCAGATGCAACCAGGAAGTGTTTTTTTTTTTGTGGTTGAAGGAGGAAGTAGTCATGTATTGATATCTAACATATAAAGCTATGATTCCATTGGGTATTGGTCTCCTGTTTCATGGAAGAAGAGCACCTGTCAATCATCTACTGTGACTATATACATATATATATATACTTTTGCATTTTTATATTTCTGTGTAAAAAATAGTTAATGTTTATCCTTTTTTTTCTTTCTTGGACCTCCATTCTGGTTCTGATATGTGACTGTAGCCCACCAGGGGGCAGTGCTGACCTTCACACTTTTCATTGAACATGTCTAGATGATTGAATGCCGTCGCCAAAATAGAATAGAGTACCATTAATGCATATTGTACAAATACACACAGGAGCTGTAGGAGTGATACATTTGTAGTTCCAATCTTTAATGACTTTGTCAATAAATTGAACAAAAACTCCCACAAATGTCAAAAGTCGTCTGATTCAGGGGGGGAATTTAGCTGAAAAACAGAGCTGTGTTAAAGCTGCTTTCATTGATTTGTGTCCACTGGGGGGGGCAGCAAAAGACGTTACAGACACTTTATGAATTCGTATGAAAAATAAACGTCTCTGGAGCTGCTAGATGCCCAACGATGCTCACCATCTGGTCTAAAACTTTGTAATAATGTCCAACTGGCACTATGATTTAGTTCCATATACATTGAAGTAGCCTAGTATCTCTTTCAACATCTCAACAACAACAACTATTCAATTGAGTAACGTTTTTTTAATAATCGCCAAGGTCTGGTCCGCTGAACAAAAAAAAGCTACAAATGTTATACTTCTCAATTATCGATCAGTTACAGTGTCAGGGTCCGAAATGCCTATGACGTAATATAAAGAGTGACAAAAGACGGCGTGGATGGGTCAGACAAACACAGGACTTTCACCCAGGAGACCGCCATCCGTGTCCCGAATGAAACCAAAAGTCAGCGTTGACTTATTTAATTATACTTTTTTGTCACGTAACTTCCGTACTTTACTAACGCCACATACATAAATCACGTAAACCAAGATCTAAACCTGAACCTAACCCAACAGTTTTGTCGCGTAAACTTAAAGTTGCTTTCATTGGCTACAATCACACGTTGAACTCTTTCTCTTGGTCATTCTGCCTTAGCCTTCTGTCTCTGCACAGCTGTGTTGTTGATTGATTTACTGGGTCAAGCAGTGACAGGTGTTTGATATTAGAGCAAAGCCTTGACTTGTTATGAATTGGTTATGAAACGCCTGTAAAAGCAGCATGTGAAGTGAGTTTTTGGGGTGTTTTTTTGATCCTCCAGTGTTTCCCGTAATGGATTTGCTCTTTTCCTCCGGTGTTGTGCGCTTTGTGGCAGCTACTCTAAACACTCGTATCATGTAGTGTCGGATGCATATTTCTTTTTTTTTTTTTTTTTGGGTTCATCACAGCCCAGAGTGTGGATTTAAAGGGGGGGGGGGATAAGAGAGAGAGAGGGAGGGGAGGGAAGCCATGGAGAGAGACAGAGGAGGAGGAGACATCCCAGCCCATTTATCTGACAGCCTTTTACCACAGCCAGCCAATGTGCCGACAGCTCTCCGCCTGCTTCATGGTACGCTGGCTGCCCCCCCCTGCCTCCTCCTCCTCCTCCCTTTCCTTCCTCTGCCCAAAGTTGTATCGGCACACTCTGTGTCTGTACTCGGCGTTTTTTTTTTTGGTTTTTGGCTGAGAGTGAGGGAGCACATCAGAGCCTTGCAGGCTTGGCTGAGAGGAACCCCCACGAGGCCATGGCTCTGCTGCTGGACGGCTCTCGCACGGCGGCGGCCGCCTACTGCTGCCTGATCCGCCGCAGGTGCAAGAGGAGGAGGAAGAAACGCTCCGAGCGCAAAGGTATGCCTCCGTGCTGTACCTGCTGCTCGTGGCTCTGTTGGGGTCGTGGAGGCTAGAGCGTGCGGTGAGGGTTGTGTTAGTTTCGCTTCATGGACGGAGTTGTTTGATCGTCATCGTGGAAGGAGCTGCTTGTTGTCCTCTGAAGAACTCTGAAGTATCAGACGTAATGTAGTTTTGAGGTCTGAACAGTAATGCAAAAAAAAAGAATGCGATTTTAGTATTTGTCAGTTGTTTCTTTGATACCATCGTTATTATATGTAAAATCAGTGCAGGAAGTCAAATAAGAAAGAGTAAACAGAACATTGAAGCAGAGAATATTATCACAATAAAGTGCATTTATATTAGAGGGAGATGGTTACTGGTTTTTTGAGACTGTATCGATATTTTAAAGTTAAAAGGGAGATAACATGAACACATAAGGTGAACATTTTTGAAGTTTTTCTGCCAGTTTCTTTGGGTTAAAATGTCCATTCGCAGTAAACGTGGACTTCATACAATCTCCATTTAAATGTAATAAAACACCATGTTATTTCTACTAAAAATCCCAGAGCAACATTTCATATATAATATCATTTTTTTAATGCTAAGAAAATACATATTTATGTAAAAATAAATAATGTTATCTACATTTCAATCTTTGCAAAAGCTGTTTATGCTCAGAGAGGACTTGAAAGTCATCGGTGTTTACGTCATTCTGTTCCGTCAGCGCCCTGAGACTAAACTAAAAGTGATTAATTATGAAAACGTCACAACAAACAGGACATATAGTAAGAATGATGTTTCTGCTACGGACTTCTTGGAATGAATGCACCTTAAAAGGAGAAGCAGTGCACCCTGGGAATTTGTTTTGGCCTTAGGTACTTTGACCAAGTAGTAGAGAAGGATCAGTCAGGTAAAGTAGATGTGGAAACACAAATAAATACGGTTTGATTTATATCTGTTTCTGTATTTCTGCCTCTTATTGCCAAGTGAATAATCATGTCAATGATGAATTAGTATGATTGATCAGCACATCTGCCACCCTCCAGACATCATAGCTTAAATGATGCTGATTAATCAGCCTGAGTTCACGGAAGAAAAATGGGAAAACATCCATAATTGAACATCCTGCTAAATATGCACGGGAGAATATTCTCCACTCCGTCTACAGACACCTGAAGGCAGCAGGTATCTGTTCTATCTGCGGTCTGTAACTGAAGTGATGATGTCACTGTTGCCCACGGTTACAAACTGATGACATTTTGTACAACCAGCTCTCAGATGATGTACACCACTTCTGCCCCCCTCAAAGGGTTAAAGGTCGTACTATGTAAATATCATTATGTCGGTGGCATAAACTGGTCTTAAAATAACAAAATGTAATTTGTCGCAATTATTTATGTCGTCCAACAAAATCAGTGACCGTGAACAAGCGATTGGAAATGGATCCGGACTTTCTAGCTGATATTGATCGATCAGAGAATGCTTCTGGTCCTGATTGGTCCTGAGCCTGATCTTGCAGATCAACTGGTGACATTCCTCATAAAAAATAAACCCAAAATAATGTCAAGTATGGTCACCCTTCACTGACATACCTGAAATATCTTGAGAATGATTATCATCCAGTTTTGATGATAAAAAAAAACAAAACAACCTCAAACATCTTTTGTATGTTTATCATATTTTTCAAATATTGCCGGCTTTTGCTCCTCCCTCCAGAAAGCAAAGTCTGCCCTGATTGGTCAGCTAGCCCGCTCTGTTGTGATTGGTCAACGTTTCACATTTATAAAAAACTCTTCCTCCAGAACTTCAGCTCCGTCTCTCTCTTTTGTTGTTTGAGGGCCATACTAGCCGGAACATTATGACCTTATAAAGTTACATTGTGACTTCATAAAGTTACATTATGACCTCATAAAGTTGCATTTTGACCTCATAAAGTTACATTACCTGACCTCCTAAAGTTACATTATGACCTTCATAAAAAGTTACATTATGACCTCATAAAGTTACATTGTGACCTCATAAAGTTACATTATGACCTCATAAAGTTACATTATGACCTTATAAAGTTACATTATGACCTCATAAAGTTACATTGTGACCTCATAAAGTTACATTATGACCTCATAAAGTTACGGAAGTGAAGGAGAGACTTCAATGGAGCCGTTTCAGGAGCTTCTGGGGGGGGGGGGGGTGTAACTCCTTTTAGGTGTGGACTTCAGGTTTTACACTCTACGGATGTACAAAAATATATATAACACACTAAAGAAGAGGGAAAAAGCATAATAGGGACACTTTAACATAAAGGTTTCTCAGTGTTCTTGGTTTAGCTTTCCCCACCTGCTATACTCCACACTACACCAGTCCGCTAGCATTAGCACGTTAGCCTACAGCGTTCCACCTCTATTTACAGAACGTTCTCACGAACACAACACTTCCATGGCAACATGTGCAAACGACCTCATCATTTACATGTTAAACTCTTAAACTCTAGCATGTACACTCAATTTAAGGCATTTTTAACCAACCTGTGTCAAAGAACAGAAGATGTAATGCTCTTCTACACCACCACATCTCAGAGGATTATTTCTTTTTAATTTTCTACATTTATTCAAGAGTTTTAATTACTAATTCCTTAAAACATATAAAAAACACATGAAGTGCTCATAAACGGTATCATTTTTTATTATGAAACTAGCCAACAATTTACAAAACTTATTTTAATGCAAAAACAATTCATGGTTTCTGATTCACAAAGGAGGATTTGATTGAGAAAACATTTTTTTATGTATGAAAACAAGTCACAGGGGACACTTTTCTGCAAAAGTACTTTTACTTTAATACTTTAAATACATTTACAAATGTTGTGTTGTACTGAAGTAACATTTTCAATGAAGGACTTTTACTCGTAACAGATATTTTTTTTACTTTTTTAGTACTTTTTAGGATATGAATACCTCTTCCAAACGCATAATTATATGAATAACACTTGTGAGGAAACATATTTGTTCCGTCTGGATAAATCTTATGACAAATGTTTCGTTCTGTTTTACTCACAGCCTCACCAAACCCTTCCCACTCCTCTCAGTGTTGATATCCTCTTTTGTCAAATGACTCATTAATAACGAAATACACTTTGCAGAAAAGCATTAACTTCATGGCTCAGTAAATGTCAGGCGTGTATGTATTCAGTCTTCGTTGTGTCTTGAAACATGTGCACAGACCAGCACCACGGCCCTGGACCGTCCTGCCTCATTTGCTCTGTGCACGATTGCAAACGTCTGCTAATATTTTCGCTAACCGCAGAAGTCAAGTGCACTCAATCCTCACATTAATTCAAATTCCCGCTATCGCCACTAAAAGCCAAAGCAGCAGATGTACTTACCATTTTTCTTCTTTTTTTTTATCCCACTCTGGAATATTCAATTTAGCCTAGCTTTTATTCATGGCGAGGGTGGTAAACAGCATTAACGTGTAGGGGAAAAAAAGAAAAGAAGAGTGGAGCCGTTGTACATACTTTGCATGCGGGGCGAGTAAGAAGCCCATCATTTCCGTGTCCCTGCTAAGCGGGGTGTTGTGAGATGAACTGAAGTGTGAGTTTAATCTACTGGGAGCAAAAGTGAATTTCAGACGAGGTATAAGCCGATGTGCTCCGTGAGGCGTGTACGCCACGCCGCCGCTAAGGGATGTGTCTGTCGGCCCAAAACCGCAGCCGCAGATCTCTGTCTGGCAAACAGCCGGCGCTCCGTGATGTGGAGGAGTTGATACAGACCCCCACCTCCCCTCCCTCCACCCTCCACCCTGCAGCAGGGGTCGGCCTGAAGCTGTGCTGATAACCCAGACTCTCCTCGGGGCTCCTCCGCCCACCCTACCACCCCCCCGCCTGTCAGACAGGTAGAGAGGGAGGCAGCACATGAAGGGCACGCTCATGCATCACTTTCTTGCTTATATTGACATTTCATTTTAAGCCAGATTCAATGCAAGATTTGGATTTTAAAAAAAACGGAATCGTCGCATCAGAAAATCGCCCTGTAAGGTGTCACATCGTCTGCATAATAAGGATAGAATTGATCAAAAATGAACAGTGAAATGCAAAAGTATCACTAAGTGTCAAGTGACAACATTAAGGAGGAATATTACCTTTTTCTTCCGTCTGGAATTGTGTCTAACCAATGTCTCACTGAAGGAGAAGTCTTCTGAAATCAACCAAAATCATCTAAATATTGATATTGAACATCAAAAAAAAATGTGCTTTAGATTAGTAAAATGTGTGACCCATGTGTCCTCCTTATTACTGGACACAGACTAAGTTCATTAAGGCGCTAACTGTCAGAGTTCGTTAAACGGTAACTGGGAAGCCTGCAGAGGCATCAGTAGACAGCACCAACCTTCCACCTCCACCCGCCTGTCCATCAGCTCCTGGTCTCGCTAATCCCGATGCCCTGGGGTGTGAAATTCAACATCAGCCCTGAGCTTCCCGTCCCCCCCCCTTTCTCTCTGGGAGATAGCGGAGTTCCCGGTTCCCGGCCTTGGCTGGGGGTGAAGAGAACAGTGATAGCCATCTGTTGTGAGCAGCGAGGCCAGTGATGCGGAGAGAATGGGGTGGAGGAGGAGGAGGAGGAGGAGGAGGAGGAGGGGGTCAGTGGGGGGGACCTGGAATCTCTCAGGCCGACCTTCTGAGACCTTATGAAAGATGTAAAAGTCCAAAAAAAAAAAAAAGGAGCTCAAGCGAAAATCAAAGGCTGTCACCACAGATCAGCTGGTCAGAGGCTGACGTTGTGACTAGAAGGTCAGGAGCTCAGCGCTCAGGCTCTACAACTGTCACATAAGATGTTTTCGTCATAGTTGTTTCACCGTAGAATGTACGAAATATGGATGTACAATGCCCCCCCCTTGGCTTTTTTGACAAGAATTTGCAAAAGTGAAAACAGATTTTTACAAACTAACGTCAATTAATTCAAAAACATGTAGTGTAAAATAAGCGTTTGCATAAATATTCACCCCCTTTTTAAAGTGACCAATGAGCTAATTCAACAGAGGTCCAGCTAGTTGATGCCAGCAGTGTCACAATTAGTGAAATGGAGATCACCTGAGTGCAGTTGACGTGTGTCAAGTGATTGTGGTATAAAAAACACCAAACTGTGTCTGGGAGGTCCAGCATTCCCGCTACAATTGCAACATGAAGACAAAAGAACACTCCAAGCAACTCAGAGAAAAGATCATTGAGAAGTATAAGTCAGGAGATGGCTACGAAAACATTTCCAACTCACTGGACATCCCACAGAGTCCATCAATCCATCAGCCTGGAGCTGGCCGTCCTCACAAACTGAGTGACCGGGCCAGAAGCAGACTGGTGAGGGAGGCCACCAAGACCCCTACCACCACTCTGGAGGAGTTAAAAGCTTCAGTGGCTCAGATGGGAGAGACCGTACATACAACAACTGTTGTCCGGGTTCTTCACCAGTCCAAGCTGTATGGGAGAGTGGCAAAGAGAACGCCACAGTTGATAAAAGCTGATATGAAATCTCGCCTGAAATTGGCCCCAAAGGCATGTGGGAGACTCCAAGGTCAACTGGAAGAAGGTTCTTTGGTCTGATGAGACCGAAAATTGATCTTTTTGGCCGTCAGACTAGACGCTATGTTTGATTGAGACGTATCCACACAGACTCAGTGCTGTGATTGCAACCAAAGGTGCATCTACTAAATACTGACCTGAAGGGGGTGAATATTTATGCAATCATTTACTTTTTTTTTTTTTTTTTAATTAATTGACATTATTTTGTAAAAAATCTGTTTTCACTTTGATATTAAAGAGTTGTTTTTTTTTTGCAAATTCTTGTCAAAAAAGCCAAATTATATCGACCGTGATTTCATGTATAAAAGCAACAAAAAGGGTGAAACATCCAAGGGGGGGGTGAATATGTGGATGGAGCCGAGGCGAGGTGTTTGCTACCAAGCTAGCTGAGGCTAACAAGCTAGTAAGAAGCTAGGATATGTGCTATGGTTGCAGAAATCTGTGCCGCAAGGTTTTGATACCGGAAGCGTTTTGTTTTTCCGTTTGTACGTGTTGATGCATTTCTGCACATGGCTGCTACTTTAAATACTTAATAATTAGACTATAAAACTGCTAGTTAATAAGATAGATTCATATTTGGTATTAAGAATCTGAATCTGCAAAGTAGCCTAACTAGTAACTTATATTGTCAAATGAATGTAGCGAGGTTAAAAGTACAATGTTTCCCTCTGAGATGTACAGGACTAGAAGTATAACGTTTTTATGAAATGGAAATACTAAGTAGATTTACGTAGTTACATTGGGCCATTGCTAAATCAAGAGCTAGCATAGATCGAGCCAAAGTGCACCAGATTGATGCATTTAACTTTAAAAAGTGCATTTTCTTCAAGGGTCTGAAGTCCACTCACAAAAGTCATCAAAGCGAAAGCCAATGTGTTCCGAGATTGTGTTGAACCAGCAACTGTAGGTCAAGGAAAACAAAGGCTTATTGCTCCTTTAAAACCGAAACAATGGCTTATTTTTGGTTCCAACAGATGTTGAATTCTTCTAATTACAACTCCTAGACTGCCAGAGAAAACAAACACTACAGGCCCAGAAACGTTCCTAATTGAGCAGGAATTCTGGGAAAAAAAAGTCAAAAGTAGTGAGGCGGAATTACCAGTGTAAGGAGATGTTCTCTCATGTGAAACCACTCCTGCTCTACTGGTTCTCAGCGTGACGTCCCAGTTGGCCACCACCAGCAGAGATTTCACCAGCATGTAGTCGGCAGCAATTTTCAGCCCCAGGAGGCCCGAGCCACCTGTGGTAGCGTTAAATGAAAATGAATGTGTATGCGTGCAAAGTTGCACAAAATAGACAAGCAGAGAGTCCCGAGGCTCGCAGCCAAACATCTCAGTGCAACGTGTCAACACTCAACAGCTGCAATCGAACTCCAGAAAGCTCAGATACAATATAAACACCAACATTTTGGAAGTCGAGCTCAGGTCAGCCTGGCAGAGCGGGAAAGAAAATGGAAAAACAAACATGGTGAAAGGCTGTATTAAAAGAAGAGTGAGAGGATGTGTTTAGATATGCGTACGTGTCAGATTGTCATGTGTATGAAAGTTTCTAATTGGCTTAGATAGTTAGCATGCTTGAACACATTAAGTTCACATTAGACAGGAGCGCTTTACAGTTTCTTACGTGTTAAAAGTAGGAGTGGGAATTTCCGCCCATAAACAATGGCACCAGTTAGCACGACTTACGTTAGCCTCGGCCCGCTAGCTCCGGCCGCTAATACTGCGAGCTACAAATCAGGAATACTGCTCTATATAACACATCAGTTAGGCAAACAAAACTTACACACTACATCCGATTCATAACGCCATGATTCAGTGGGCCGATACACCAAACCAACCTGTTCAACAGCAGAAAGGATGGGAGCGAAGCGGCAGAACGACGAGAAGCTAGCGTTCTGTATTTAGTTGTGTTTTTTGTATTTAGTTGTGTTTTCTGTATTTAGTTGTGCTTTTTGTATTTGGTTGTGTTTTCTATATTTAGTTGTGTTTTCTGTATTTAGTTGTGTTTTCTGTATTTAGTTGTTTTTTGTATTTAGTCGTGTTTTCTGTATTTACTTGTGTTTCTGTATTTAGTTGTGTTTCTGTATTTAGTTGTGTTTTCTGTATTTAGTTGTGTTTTCTGTATTTAGTTGTGTTTTCTATATTTAGTTGTGTTTTTTGTATTTAGTCGTGTTTTCTGTATTTACTTGTGTTTCTGTATTTAGTTGTGTTTCTGTATTTAGTTGTGTTTTCTGTATTTAGTTGTGTTTTCTGTATTTAGTTGTGTTTTCTATATTTAGTTGTGTTTTCTATATTTAGTTGTGTTTTTTGTATTTAGTTGTGTTTTTTATATTTAGTTGTGTTTTTTGTATTTAGTCGTGTTTTCTGTATTTACTTGTGTTTCTGTATTTAAATACAACTAAATTTAGTTGTGTTTTAGTTGTGTTTTCTAACTGTATTTTAGTTGTGTTTTCTGAAAAAACAACTAAATACAGAAAACACAACTAAATACAAAAAACACAACTAAATACAAAAAACACAACTAAATACAGAAAACACAACTAAATACAGAAAACACAATATTTTGTTGTGTTTTCTGGAGTAAGTTGTGTTTTCTGTATTTAGTTGTGTTTTCTGTATTTTTGTAGAAAACACAACTAAATATAGAAAACACAAATAAATACAGAAAACACAACTAAATACAGAAAACAACTAAATACAAAAAACACAATTAAATACAAAAAACACAACTAAATACAGAAAAAACAAATACTAAAACACAACTAAATACAGAAAACACAACTGTTTTCTGTATTTAGTTGTGTTTTCTGTATTTAAAACACTGTATTTAGTTGTGTTTTCTATATTTAGTTGTTTTTCTGTATTTAGTTGTGTTTTCTGTATTTAGTTGTGTTTTCTGTATATTTAGTTGTGTTTTTGTATTTAGTTGTGTTTTTTACTATTTAGTTGTGTTTTCTGTATTTAGTTGTGTTTTCTATAAATACAAAAAACACAACTAAATACAAAAAAACAAATAAATAGTATGTTGTTTTTTTGTATTTAGTTGTGTTTTCTGTATTTAGTTGTGTTTTTTGTATTTAGTTGTGTTTTCTGTATTTTTGTAGAAAATACAACTAAATACAAAAAACACAACTAAATATAAATACAGAAAACAAACTAAATACAAAAACACAACTAAAACAAAAAACAACTAAATACAGAAAACACAACTAAATACAGAAAACACAACTAAATACAGAAAACACAATATTTTGTTGTGTTTTCTGGAAACAAGTTGTGTTTTCTGTATTTAGTTGTGTTTTCTGTATTTTTGTAGAAAACACAACTAAATATAGAAAAAACAAATAAATACAGAAAACACAACTAAATACAAAAACACAACTAAATACAAAAAACACAATTAAATACAGAAAACACAACTAAATACAAAAAACACAACTAAATACAGAAAACACAACTAAATACAGAAAACACAACTAAATACAGAAAATACAATTAAATACAAAAAACACAACTAAATACAGAAAACACAACTAAATACAGAAAACACAACTAAATACAGAAAACACAACTAAATACAAAAAACACAATTAAATACAGAAAACACAACTAAATACAAAAAACACAACTAAATACAGAAAACACAACTAAATACAGAAAATACAATTAAATACAAAAAACACAACTAAATACAGAAAACAAATACAAAAAACAAACTAAATACAAAAACACAACTAAATAGAAAACAAATAAAAAAACACAACTAAATACAAAAAACACAACTAAATACAGAAAACACAACTAAATACAAAAAACACAACTAAATACAAAAAACACAATTAAATACAGAAAACACAACTAAATACAGAAAACACAACTAAATACAAAAAACACAACTAAATACAGAAAACACAACTAAATACAAAAAACACAACTAAATACAGAAAAAACAACTAAATACAGAAATCGTTGTGTTTTCTGTAGTAAGTTGTGTTTTCTGTATTTAGTTGTGTTTTCTGTGGCTAATAATAATAATAATAATAATAATCAATCCTTTATTAGTCCCACAATGGGGAAATTATTTCTCTGCATTTAACCCATCCCGGAGGAGCAGTGGGCTGCAATGAAGCGCCAGAAAGCAACTTGGGGTTAGGTGTCTTGCTCAAGGACACCTCGGCATGTTGCCGGTAGAGGGGTTTTGAACCACCAACCTTGTGGTTACGGGACAAGCGCTCTACCTCATGTGCCACAGCCGCCCCAAGCTAACGGCATTAGCTTGGGCACAAACGCTCTGCTTAGCGCCCCCTACTTGCCTGGACGGGCCTCCAACACTTTCCCACATACAATGGAAACCAAATCCCCAAAACAGTTCATTTTCGATTACCATATGAATAATACACAAACAAAGATGACTACATTCTGTGCGTACGGCTAAACGTTTGAATATTTCTATATTTCAGACTCATTCACCACACATCTGCGCTCTCAGAGAGTTATTAGCGTGATGTTCCGAGAGTGTACCTTGACCTTGAACTAAACACGTGAGCTTTATTTCCTAAATGGCTCCTGTGGTTGTTGGCCCCGAGGCTTCACTTACAATGCGCTACCCAAGCATTCCCTCTCCCCGTCTCCCCCGCAGTATGGAAGGAGATAATCCACTTAATTGCTTTACCTTCAGGAAGGCTGCCACTTCTCCTTGGCCACCAGTGGAGAGGGCACTACAGCGGTTTGAATGGTTTTGCTGTCAGCAGCACAAATGTGTTTGCGAGAGGTGGTGGTGGTGGTGGTGGTGGTGGGGGGTGTGGTGGTCTGCATGGAAGCCCTGTTGGTTAAGTGAGTCGCATTAGCGTGTGGAATTGATACAGCATTGACCCCGGGCCCTCCAGCTACCGACTGGGCCACGCGGCAAATTAAAGCCGTCATAAAGATTTCACAGAGTCCCTGTGGAAATGTTCGAGAGAGATGGCAGAAGCCTGCGAGTGTCCTTGGGAAGCAGTGAGGGATTTCTCTCCCAGTAGTCCACAAGTGATGGTACAACACAGCAACATTTCTATGACATACAAGAAATATGAAGTTTTTAATGACCGCTACCACTGCTCTCATTATATAGTATTTATATCATATGGATGGACTTGAAATATCCAAAATCATTCATTATAAAAAAAACCAAAAAACATAATTACAACGTTGCAAAATCCTTATCATAAAAAAACGGTAAAATCCTCGATTACAAAACTAGGAAAATACGCTTATGATTGAAGTAAAAGCCTTAATTATGGCTTTATTATAAAAATGTAAATTCCTTAACAACAAATGAAGTAAATTCAGAAAGTACAATAACATACAAAATTCTAATGAAATAATTCTCCTTAATTACGAAATAAATCAAAATAGCCTCAAATTATAAAAAAAAAAAAAAAAAAAAAAGAAAAGTCCATTATTACAAAATTAAGTAAATTCATGAAGTAGAATAGTTTCTAATGAAATTAGCATTTGTAATTGCTTTAATTGAAATGTAACTAAATGAAGCAAAGGGCTTGTGATTCATGCAATATCCTTCATCATAGAACTGTTGTCGCACTGGAGACGTGACGTCTGATGAACTTCTGTCCATCCTGAGAGAGAAAGTGAGTGTGAACGATACCTTTTGAAGAGAATAAGCTGAAGGAAAGCAAGCAAGGTCACTCCATTCCTACCTGACACATTAGGCTTCCATTACACGTTGAAAAGGGGATTCTGTTATTAATGACACGATTCAAATGAAAGTAACAAACCCCCGGTCGCCCCAACTAAATCGTTTTCCCAATTATGTTGTGGTTTATCGCCGACTGCCTTATGTTCGCGGACAGTATGAGGGTTCACATCCCCCAGCCCTCCAGCCATATTCATCCATGTCCTTGTGTGATTGAATTCGTCGGGGTTTGCAGTCACATTAGGCAGATTCCGTTATGATAACCTGCTGCAAATGTCACATTTCCATCGAGCGTCCATGGAGAAACTTCCAGAGAGGCGTTGGTTAATAAGCTTTCTATTTGTACCTGCCAATCTGAAAAGGTCAGGCAACGATCTTTGTTGAATCGAGCAAACTTTACGGAAATGTCTTCATTTTTTTGCGATAGTCTTGTTCAAAGTAAAAATGTCACGAGTTCAATGACATTTACTCTTTCGGTACAATACCCCAACTGTTATTTGATTGGTTGGCAGGTTGCTACGCGCTCCATCCAGTGAGCATTTTTCAAAGCACCAACAACATTTTCCCCACCCGATGTGACTGTATGATACAGCTCTGTCCCCTCTCGTCCACCACCTCATCACCTGTCCCCGGCCTGTCAATATGTCACACCCGGGCCTGTCAGGGTCTCAAAATGTCATTTCATGGGGAGAAAATGGAGTTTGTGTGTGAGAAAAAGCATTGTGCTGCGGGCAATGTTGAAGATATATATATATATATATTTTTTTTTTTTGTCTGCATCACATGTTTGAGGCCACCGTTTTCCCCGCTCCCCGTCGTCTGCGTCTCCTCAGGGTCGATCCATCTGCATTAGGCCACTAAAGGAGTTCTCTGACAGCTGTTTTGCAGTTGTTTCCCCCCCGGAGCTATGATTGTAACTCGCCTCAAAAAAAAGGGCTCCCAAATCCATTCATCACTGTCGGCTCAGTCGCTAGTTACCACTGATGGCTGGTGTCCAGATTCTGTGTTCTTGTTGATGGTCGCTGAGGGCTGACATGTCGGCTAATGCCCCTGAGCATTGTGTTTCTGACATTACTAGAACGTATGGAGTGTATTATTATTATATTTTACAGGCAGCTATTAGTTTACATTCATTGAGGTGAACTATGAAAGTCCACTTCTAATATAATACTGTATATGTACTCTGTATTATTAAAGTACGTAATGTCACGTAATGTTACGTAGAATTAACACGTCATAGGCTTCAGCCTCCCGTGACCCTTTAAAAGGATGATAATTGGATTTATTTTCACCACATCTATGTCTGCTCTTCACTTGTTCTGTATTTAGTTGTGTTTTCTGTATTTAGTTGTGTTTTCTGTATTTAGTTGTGTTTTCTGTATTTAGTTGTGTTTTCTGTATTTTTGTAGAAAACACAACTAAATACAGAAAACACAACTAAATACAGAAAACACAACTAAATACAGAAAACACAACTAAATACAGAAAACACAACTAAATACCAGAAAACACAACTAAATACAGAAAACACAACTAAAAAATACAGAAAACACAACTAAACAACTAAATACAGAAAACACAACTAAATATAGAAAACACAACTAAATACAGAAAACACAACTAAATATAGAAAACACAACTAAATACAGAAAACACAACTAAATACAGAAACACAACTAAATACAGAAAACACAACTAAATACAGAAAACACAACTAAATACAAAAAACACAACTAAATATAGAAAACACAACTAAATATAAATACAGAAAACACAACTAAAAAACACAACTAAATAAAAAACACAACTAAATACAGAAAACACAACTAAATACAAAAAACACAACTAAATACAGAAAACACAACTAAATACAGAAAACACAACTAAATACAGAAAACACAACTAAATACAGAAAACACAACTAAATACAGAAAACACAACTAAATACAGAAAAAAACACAACTAAATACAAAAAACACAACTAAATACAGAAAAAACAACTAAATATAGAAAACACAACTAAATATAGAAAACACAACTAAATACAAAAAACACAACTAAATACAGAAAACACAACTAAATACAGAAAACACAACTAAATACAGAAAACACAACTAAATATAGAAAACACAACTAAATATAGAAAACACAACTAAATATAAAAAAACACAACTAAATACAGAAAACACAACTAAATACAGAAAACACAACTAAATACAGAAAAAACAACTAAATACAGAAAACACAACTAAATACAGAAAACACAACTAAATACAGAAAACACAACTAAATACAGAAAACACAACTAAAAAAACACAACTAAATAGAAAACACAACTAAATATAGAAAACACAACTAAATACAGAAAACACAACTAAATACAGAAAACACAACTAAATACAGAAAACACAACTAAATACAGAAAACACAACTAAATACAGAAAACAACTAAATACAACACAACTAAATACAGAAAACACAACTAAATACAGAAAACACAACTAAATATAGAAAACACAACTAAATACAAAAAACACAACTAAATATAGAAAACACAACTAAATACAGAAAAACAACTAAATACAAAAACTAAATACAGAAACACAACTAAATACAGAAAACACAACTAAATACAGAAAACACAACTAAATATAGAAAAAACAACTAAATACAGAAAACACAACTAAATACAGAAAACACAACTAAATACAAAAACACAACTAAATACAGAAAACAACAACTAAATACAAAAAACACAACTAAATACAAAAACAAACTAAATACAGAAAACAAACTAAATACAGAAAACACAACTAAAATACAGAAAACAGAAAACAACTAAATACAAAAAACAACAACTAAATACAAAAAAACACAACTAAATACAGAAAACACAACTAAATACAAAAAAACACAACTAAATACAGAAAACACAACTAAATACAGAAAAAACAAAAATACAGAAAAAACAACTAAATACAGAAAACACAACTAAATACAGAAAACACAACTAAATACAGAAAACACAACTAAATACAGAAAACACAACTAAATACAGAAAACACAACTAAATACAGAAAACACAACTAAATACAAAAAAACACAACTAAATACAGAAAACACAACTAAATACAGAAAACACAACTAAATACAGAAAACACAACTAAATACAGAAAACACAACTAAATATAGAAAACACAACTAAATACAGAAAACACAACTAAATACAAAAAACACAACTAAATACAGAAAAACTAAAAAACTAAATACAGAAAAACAACTAAATAAATAAATAGAAAACACAAATTAAATAAATACAGAAAACAACACTAAATATAGAAAAAACAACTAAAAACAACTAAATACAGAAAACACAACTAAATACAAAAAAACACAACTAAATACAAAAAACACAACTAAATATAGAAAAAACAACTAAATACAGAAAACACAACTAAATACAAAAAACACAACTAAACACAACTAAATACAGAAAACAAATAAATACAGAAAACAAAACTAAATATAGAAAACACAACTAAATACAGAAAACACAACTAAATACAAAAAACACAACTAAATACAGAAAACACAACTAAACACAATTAAATATAGAAAATACAACTAAATACAGAAAACACGACTAAGTACAGAAAAGTAGTTCTTGAATTAACATAAAATGGTTAATGATTCCAGTTTATCTATATCATAGTGTATTTTGTTACCCCCTTTTTTTTTTTTTTTTTTTTTAAATGTACACAGCATCAGCCTTCACTCTGTAAGCTCGTCGTGGTTAGTGCGCTGTGATGCGTGATCCGAGGCGGCAGCGTGTCGTAGGAAGCGTAAATAGATTTATATTTATTTTCTCCTGCTTGTCAGATAAACTTATTCTCCATACGACATGGATGGTAGGCCGCGGATTCCTTTAATATACACGCCACTTTCCATTCCTGCCGGCTGCTTATCTTTCACAATCTCATTGTCTTTCCAATTACTGCTCAACATATAATGTTCCATATACACTGCCAATTGAAAAGTTACCAATCTCCTGCCACCAAAGCTTGTTTGAGTACAGTCTGAGCAACAGTTGAATAAGGAGAGAAGAAATCAGCAGTCATTGGTTGAGGGAACTGGAAGCTTAGATTTAAACGGGAACAGCTTCCTGCTTCAGTGTCAAGTGTTTCACAATAAAGCAGACTAGAACTGGAATTAACTTCTTCAGACTAGGGTTAGCACTGTTGGAATATCAGCTGACCAAATCACAGTTCAAACCTCTTCAATCAGAGAGATTAACTCAATATTTACAGTTCAACAGCGTCCTCCCTGTCATGTAACAATGGCGTTTGAATAATTCCACCCTTCTTATTTTTTAGTCCAAAACTATTTCAAAAAAAAATTACATTTGCAGTTTGAATTGTGTCCGTTTTAGTTATTATGGAAGGGAAAAAAAGATAACATTGAAAAACCAGGCGATTCAAAAGTTCTGAAGCAGAAATTTATGAAACACTGAAAAATAAGATTTTGTAGCAAATAAAGTCATGTCAGTTATGAGGTAAACAAGGTTTTCGAATGAGCATAATACAATACTCAAACCCTTCAAAAGTTTCTGTGACAGGCCTTGCTGATAACTACATTTGTTGACATTTTACTTCCTCTGAGTTCATTTTTCTTCTTCCATTATCTTGGGGAAAGGCAACCTAAGCCCTGTTCTCCTTCCAACCGTCTCACACAATAGAGCCAGAGAAGCCTGATAACATTGTCATGTCTAATGTTTGGAGCCAGCTGAGTGGCAGCGGGGCAGGAGGCCATATCTGCCAACAGAGGAGCGATTAAACAGACCAAGTATGAACGCCTTTTCCTTCAATCCCATTGGTTTGGCGTTTTTCGCTCTGTTCTTCTTCCAGAGGAAAGCTGATTAGCCATTTCGTTGGGTCTAATTGAGGTCCGCTCACTTGTTGCTGAATATAGAAAGACGTTGTGAACCAAAGTCTTTTTAGAAATGGATTTCCTAAGGATACAAAAACAACATGGCGTCGCAGAATTCCATTGGTAATCTCAACTCTGACGACGTATATATATATATATAATAACGTAGTTTTCAGTCACGCTGGACTCTCCATAGAGACGCAATGGCACAAGCCATTCAATTTTCCTCCTACTTCAAGCCACGAATGTTTGAAGAAAAACCAAAGATATCAGATCAAATTGTATGTTTTGGGTTCAACAAAAGAAAACTGCACACTGTATATGTATGCAGAGGTTTAATTCAACACAGGACGCATACTTTCTGACATATATACATGCAAGTTTTCAACCGATATGATAGCTGATAATTACCTGCTTCATTACTGATAAGATAACCAATTATTAATGAATTATTAATGGAGACGGATGGAACCCATTCATCAGAATTGACACCTTTAATGATAGAAGAGAGCTTATGTCCAACAAGTTAAAAGAAGTGTTAATTAAATGTGTGATATTATTTCTGAAAACTGGTTAAACCCTCTCTACCTTTAATACAACCGCTGATAACTCTTCAGACTGAAAATTAACCCCTTGACTATGACCTTTACTGATATTAAAACTTATATTCCCAAAATGTAACGTAAATTAATGAACTATCAATCTGAGCATTAGCTCAACAATTTTCTGCACTGCATTCAGTTGGAAATAGGTACGAAATGATTAGCAAATAGTTGTGCTGCGAGTTTAGTTGCGTCTAATACAGCATCCCAACTCTCTAGCTAACGTTAGCTAACAGTTAGCGTAACGCTAGCCCATCAACGCCACTGGAACTAGTTGCCTCAGTTTACAATTAAATGACATTGTTTCCTCTTTTAAATCCTGTTTTACAATGAATTAATTATATTTAATTAACAATTCATTAATTCATTATATTTAAATATTTATTTGTTTGATTTTAAATATAGCTCTGTTGTGTAACCACTTGATTTTAAGTTCATTTAATAGTTTCACCTGTCCTACCTTATAATGCTTTTGAATGATTAGATCTGTAAATGTATTTTATATGGTCTTTTAATTGTGTGCTTTTATTTTTCAGATTTTATTTCTTGATATTTAGTGAAAACTATGGGTAGTATACGAGTAATAATACATCAGAATTCATTAGTATATTGGAGTAAAAGTGTATTATATATATAGCACATATTAAGCATATCATATATAGCTATATTTCACTTTGAGATGTAGTGGAGGAGAAGTATTGAGTTGCAGAAAATGTCAGCGTATAAAGATATAACATATTTCAATATGCTTGGGGACATTACATTCACGTTGGTCTGTTGCCTTGGTCACTATGCTGCTGTGCTTTTTGTTATTAGAGGATCTACCAGAGCTGTTTGTATTCTTCATCTACTTTACATGCTTATTGAGTGATATATTATTTATGTGTTTCACTTGTCGCACATGCAACAAACTCAGTTAAAAGGTAATGTAAAAGAACATCTGATTGGTCCAATGCCATTGGCAGAAATCCACAACTGTCACAAATACCGGTTTTAAACTGGACACATTCCCCCAAAGACAATTATTTAATGCTTTAAATTTGACCTATATAATTGAATTAACACCACATAATCTAATCTTAATCTCTTCCAATTCTCTAGGTGACTAGGAGAATAGATTTAGATTTTTTTGTTTTTCTTCTAAAATTTGAGCTGTCCGTCCCCATCCAAGATGAGAAAGCCAGGGTTGCTCTAAAACCTGACAGCCAGTAGGATCTCTGCGTTTTTTCTGATCGGAGGAGGGAAACTCCGCCTCCACCGTCTCTGTAAATCAACGCTAATTATTGCGTGTGCTCCTGCCGGCGTCCGTTTCTTCATTTATGTCCGGGGTTGGCACGCTGAGCGACAGCTTCCTGATTAGACTGGAGGAAATAATGGGCAGCTCAGTGTCTCTTATCAGCCTGAGGGACGAGTACCTCTCTGTCTGACAGGAGTAGCTTAGGGGCCGGGCGGGGGAGCAGGGGGCTGGCTGAAGGGGAGGATAAGCTGGGTGATGAGTTGTGACATGTGAGGGAACATGGTTTGGATTGGTACGAACAGGAAAATGCCAAACAAAAGATTGGTTATTAGAAGCTTGGTAAAGACATCGACGCTGTTGGCGTTAATGGCAATGTCGAGTTATTGTTCGAAGTAAATTGAACAGAAGAAAACAGTCAAGGTGCATTGTGGGGAATGAAGGGCCCAGGTTTTCGCCAGGAAGAAGAATGTGTTTGATAAAAACAGTATTGACTGCTATAAGCACATCTCCCCTAATATTTTAAAGTGATTTATACAGTTTTTTTTGGAGGCTAATAGATCCGACCAAACCTCTATTAAACTGTGACGAGGTTGATGATAACAGTGGTCACATGACATCACATCCTCACCCTTTAATTAGCTCAGACTCCAACAAACACACTGTAGATACCGGTGTCTCCATGATGCCTCGATTTCCTCGTATTTCACTGCCCAGCTCATACAGCTCCCAAAAGCAACCCGTTCTCACTCCCAACTTTTTCAAATACCAACGCTTGGTCAACGCTTGGTCAACGCTTGGTCAACGCTTGGTCAACGCTTGGTCAACGCTTGGTCAACGCTTGGTCAACGCTTGGTCAACGCTTGGTCAACGCTTGGTCAACGCTTGGTCGTCTGATACCGATGCAATATTGAAACGCACAAGCTTTCAGTTAACCCCAAAGTAAAACCATCTGCTTTATAATAAGATGCTCAAAACGACTGACGTAATAAGAAAAGCTTGGGTAATTAGAAGGTTTGGGTAAAAATGAAGTACGTTTGTTAAGTCAAATGAGTCTGTTTGTTACATAACTTATGCGCTGGGCGTAAGTTAAGTACGTAACAGTGTGGAAGAACAAGTCAATGTTGACTTTGTTGACCTGAATAGCGGTCTCCTGGGTCAAAGTCCAAGTTTGTTTAGGGAGGAGGTCATAGAGGATGGATGGGTCAAACAAGTTGCAGCAAACATACTTAAACTAACCCAAACCCCGATTTATTTTGAAAAAGACAGCATTCATGTAACGAGAGGGAACTCGAGGGTTACCATACCGACCAAACGTCTGTATTTGATGAGTTTGGATTGAGAATGTGTTGCCCAAAACAGAAGTCAATTGTAGACACGCTTTCATGTGAAACCGATAACCTTTTCAACCTTCAACGCTTGCCCAGCAGCTTGACTGTGACGACTGCTTCATGTTTTTACCTCTCATTTCTCGGAACTTTGTTAAAATGAAATTAAAAAAGCGTTCATTTTTTGAAATGTTCAGCGTGTTATATGGAATGAATAAAACGCTGTTAGAATGTGAGGGTCAGTCAAATGTATCAGTCTCAAAAGACTGCTCAGACTTCTCTGGGTGCTGTCTGATGAATGTTAATGTTTCTAACAGGAACTCTTGTTTCACCTGCCAGTCACTGTTTGTCTTCTCTGCCAAAGCTGGTTAGCAGTGAGCACATGTCTTTTAGTGCTTCTGTCTGTCTGCTGTGTTTTTATTTTAGTTTATCACCACTTTTCAAAACCGTGTTTTTTAAGTGCTTATCCATGCAAAAACAGTAAAGAATAGTTAAATGAAAATGGAGTTCTGAAATAGCAATGGGAAACAAACGATAGAAGCTGAGATAGAACGACGAATACTGTTTTTTTTTTTTTTTTCAGATCAACGTATAATTAAGTTCTTGGAATTTTTTTAGCTTCGTTATTTAATTTAACAAAGATGAAATGTTCATGTTTGTGTTAATGAGGTGAGATTCATTCATTCTCCCAAAGAATCCACGTCGCTGCTCCGATTTCCTTCAAAGACCACAGCCTTTTTTTCACCAGATCGACCTGTATTTTATTCGCTTTGTGTTTTTCCTCCAGGTCGATTGGGAGATTGGCTACCCCGAAACCAACAGAGGCTGCTCACCATAGAGGGGGGCGAAGTAAAAAGCATGAGTGAGTCAATTTATCCATTTCAAGTCTAACCAACACATCGATTTCAGCTCCAAGTAAAGAATAAAATTCATCTTTTATTCTTATGTTGAGTGAGACGCGTGCATATAGCTTAAATACCTTCGGTGCTTTGCATTTGTGTCGGAGTGTCCTTGAAAATGTTCCATCCAATTCTTTATGGGCCGGCTCAGGAAGCAGGATCAGAGCTTAATCCCAGGGTCAGGGTGTATCTTCTGTGAGATTTCACTCCATTTTGATGGCAAATTCTAAGCTTGTCCCCTTGCTCTTAACAAAAAAGCTCCCTAAAGCCCCCTGAGAGACACCTCTTGATTTGGAACGTAGGTCTATTTCAGCCCTAAAACCACCTGACCCATGATAAGCCTCAATAGGATTTTCTGGCAAAGATGGATACATCAAGATTATAAGGGACGTTAATATGCAGCAAGCAAAACAAGTTAACAGAAAGCTTTACTTTCTTCCGACTTCTAGTTTTTGCTTCTGACCACGGATTCACGGGGAAAGGATAAGTTGGCTATTTATTTACAAAAAAACACGATACGATCGAGCATCACGCTGAGATGACACTCCATTTCTCAAGAGTGAGGGAAAGTGGCAGTTTGTCAGCTGAAAGGAGTCTGTGTGCTTGAAGACCTGAACCAGATAGACGTTATTTAGCATCGTGATTCGGCCCGCTCATGCTTTGGCCCCCCCCCGAAGCTAACGGTCTCTTTAAACACTTCTTTATTTGCGTTCGCACAGCAGTAATCCTGTGAAACCAGTCGGGAGAACATGTGGATTATGCCTGACAGAGTAGGGAGAGTTGGTCTCAGGCCGATGATGGAAGTGCTCAAGGTTATTCAAGGGCTGTTCATTTAAAATGATAAAACAGAAAAAAGAAATCAAATATCAGATGCCATGTAACGCGTATTGACATTTCAAACTGGACATGCGTAAACACATTTAGACCCACAGACAGACCTCGCCATTGGACGCGCCCATTGGATTCCACTTCTCAATATAATGAAGAGAATTCTGTTTCTGCTTGCGACTATTCTTGCTTGCTGAGCCGCAGCACTGGCTGTTTCAGTGGAGGAACAATAACAATATGTTCCCTCTCTCCCGACAGACCTATAATCATTCTCTGCTCTCTTGTTGCTCGGGGCATTATCTGCCATTGTGTTTCTCATGTTTGAGTTCAGTTCCCCTCTTGCATGCTTGTTATTTACTTTGCCTACAGTCGTCGACTGGCTGTGACGGAAACGCCGAACACAACTCTGTCCAGGCTGTGTCCACTTTGGTTAATGAGGAAGTGAAGAACATGTTTTAAGCTAAACTTGGCTTATAATGACAATTGGTTAGGGATGGGGTTCTTCTGCTTTTTATTGCGCTTCAGAAGAAAAATGTAATTTTCAGTTAGTTTCTTCGGAGGGGAATGAATACATGTTGGTTAAAACCGATGGTCTGTTGTTATTTAACTCAGTTTACCTAAACTAGACTTCCTTTAGCTGCGCCTCATTGGGGGGGCTGTACCAAATCTGCAGAAGCCATGACGCTAAAGTAAAAACAACACAGTGGAAATATTAGTCTACTTATTATTAGGTTAATAGTAGACTAAATATTAGTCTGTTTTGGAATGTTTTAGTTAAAGTTCAGTCAGTGTTGTTGTCATGTTACCATCTTTTTTTTATAGCGTCAGAAAGAAGTAAAAGAGACTCAAAGAAAGTCTGTGAAATTGGAAACCAGATCCAAAATGGAACCATTTATTGAAACCCATCCCTATAGATTGCCCATAATTGTGTCAAATGACATACCTTAGATTTTACATGCTAAAAACACTGCAGTGCCCGAACTGTGCTAGATAATAAACACGAGGTACTATTTTTTTTATAATATATGTATCGTAATGAACAATAAGCTGCTGTTTTTTTCTCGCTGAAGTGGACGTATCTAATCAATCAAATGTTAAAAGTTGATATCGTTTCTCTGGTATTTTCTCTTCAGGCTCAGTTGAAGTCCAGAATTATTTTGGGAAAAGTTGACACCCTTGTTTGCACCCCCATCTTTCCCCACAACCCCTTCTAAACCTGCAATTTATAGGATTGTTTTTCTGTCCTGAGCACCGAAAGGAGTAACCTATCGAGCTTTTGCTGGAGGATGTTATAAATGGAAATTTACATTAAGTTCCATCAGCTTTGTTAACAGGGCCTGGTGATATGTGTTCCCAAAACACAGAACATCGTCCTGAGGAAGACATTTAAAAAGATATCTTGTTATGTAATTTGCTAAATTTGAGTACTGCAACAAACAGATTAATGAATTCAGGTTGTGCTTTGGCCAGGGGAGAACTACATGTTTTCATTGCTTAAACATAATTTAAATCTAAATCTAAAGCTTGTTGTGTGTAACATTTTTTTCTGTCATAAATCAATGAATGTGTTTTGAAATTCCAATACAATCTACCTACTTTTTTTTACTAAGGAACACACATCACTTGTTCAGTTGCAAAGAGAGGTAAAGGAATCTCTAAATTTTACATTTACAAGATCCTGCAACGAAGGCATTGTAAGTTACTCTTTCTGGGCACCGCAGGTTCATGCAGCACAGATGTTAAGGAAAATCGGAACTTGGACAACCTCTTCTCCAAAGAGGGGGTTGCGGCTGAGGCTGCTCAACTCCCCAATGGGAGTGCTGGGGGTGGGAGGAAGCGTCCCTTAGAGGAGGGCAATAATGGGCATGCACATTCCAAGTACAAGCCCAAGAAGCGTAAGAAAATCCCTGGGCCCATTCTGCCTAAGAATGCCCTAATGCAGCTGAATGAGATCAAGCCAGGGCTGCAGTACAAACTGCTCTCTCAGACTGGGCCCGTCCATGCACCCATCTTCGTGATGACTGTGGAGGTCAATGGGCAGCTCTTTGAGGGTTCTGGTCCTACCAAGAAAAAGGCAAAGCTGAACGCGGCAGAGAAGGCCCTGCGCTCCTTCGTCCAGTTCCCCAACGCGTCTGAAGCCCACATGGCCATGGGCCGGACTCTGTCTGTTCACACGGACTTCACCTCAGACCAGGCTGACTTTCCAGACATGCTCTTTAATGCCTTCGAGACATCCACTCCTGCAGATGACCCGTTTTACCTCGCATCCAACAGTAATGGTTCCTTCAGCTCATTGGGAATAGAGTACCCGTTGCTACCCTCCCCTGTCCCGAACCTGGTCCAGGCCCCCTTACCTCCGGTCCCCTCCACCTTCATCTCCCCTACAAGCGGCAAGAACCCGGTCATGATCCTCAATGAGTTACGGCCGGGCCTCAAGTATGACTTTGTGTCAGAGAGCGGGGAGAGCCACGCCAAGAACTTTGTAATGTCAGTGTCAGTCGATGCTCAGAATTTCCAGGGTTCTGGGCGGAACAAGAAGCTGGCCAAGGCCCGGGCTGCCCAGGCTGCTCTCTCTGCTCTGTTTAACATGCAGCTGGATCAGGCTCCATCAAAACAGCCTATACCCAGAGAAGGACTGCAGCTTCATCTGCCACAGGTAAGCATGGACAAAGGTAAAGGACCATTGAAAGGCCCCATTATTTTTTCTTCTTTACTTGACCTTGTTCGTCTTGTCTTGTTTAAAAAAAAAAAAAAAAAAAAAAATGGACTTGTGTCCTACAACGTCACCGTTTGTTTGAAAATGTGGCTTTCGTTGCTCTCGCCAAGAAAACATCCAAGAAATGTGACATTATGTCTGAATTATCTTTCGTGCTTTAAGCTTGCAGAAAGTCCTCTTCACTAATAGATGTCATTTTGTTTTGTACCTAAATAACAAACAAAATGACCCAAAAAATATAGACGGAGATGCAAAGGGCATTACACTTGGTGAAGACCATATTATGACTAGAATCTAAAAGTTCAGGACTTTGACTTAACTTCCACTACGCACTGTCAACTACTAGCCTATAGCAGACAAGCAGGAAACAGTTGACAGCATTACATCGTACTCCCTATACAAGGCAGTGAAGTAAGTTGGAACAAAAATTCGAAGAGAAAGGTATGAAAATAGTCTGGAGATAAGCTTTTTTCAGAAAGGTCATAGCCAGAAAATTGGCAGTGGCCTGTTTGATTGTACGCTGCAAACACTTCCTTGTTAGATCTGCGTCGTCTAAACGTAGGGCTCGTCTACTTTGTCGCCGCTCATGGCCAACCTGACAAAGTCTGATTGAAGAGCTTCAGGAGAGACGAGTTCAATACACTAGGGAATCTATTTACACATGAACTAATCCCTGCCTGTAATCCCTGGCACGCTGATAACAAAGCTGCTATCTTAATTACCATCACCCTCTGAGTGCTATTCAAACACTGCTGTTCATTATACCAGCCTTTCCAGGTCGCTCTGCTTTACTTCCAGAGCAGTCAGTGAAGCAGAGGATTTGACTGCTTTAAGCCTGCCTGTCATTCACACCAGTGCAGCATTCCTAATTGAAATATTCAATAATAGTTTCAGTGCAGATAAGAAGTCACTTTATTTTTTTTATCACACGCGGGCATTGTTGTTTTCTCCCATTTGTATTACATCAAATCTGACGATTAGAGCCGTTTTCAACCTGCTTCCTTTTTGCTCAAAGACTTCTTCAATTTTAAGTCATCCGAAATAATTCTCACGTATTTGTTTCGGTCGCCATCTCAGGTCCTGGCGGATGCCGTCTCTCGCCTAGTCGTCGACAAGTTCAGCGAACTGACGGACAACTTCACGTCTCCACACTCCAGGCGGAAAGTATTGGCAGGTGTCGTCATGACAACGGGTGAATTTCTTTTTGACAGTCAAACAGTTGTTTTTTAAAAAAAACCAAAAAAACGTTCAAACCTCATCCATGACGATTTTCATGCTGTAGGAGCTTCTAAAATGATATCAGCAGGGACCTGATTCAGCTGCCGTCCCTTAATCTTGTGATTGTGATGCATTTGTGTTTTATGTCAAATGTTATAGATAACAAGAATCTGACCCGTGCTTTTGTTTCACATTCAGTCAGTTTTTTTCAATAAAATGCGAAGAGAGGTTCTTTATTTAAGTATTTTTTTTGTTTTAGAGGCAAAGCTTTGCCGAACTTCCAGGTTAGCTTCTGTCCCATTAGCATTTGGTTCCATTAGCATTTGGTTCTCAGGGAAATATGCCTTTCTGGGTTGATTTAGAACGTCTCCCATGAGTCATAAAATGGATTAATAGCTGTTAAGGGGCAGGTCATGGATGTACTGGAGGAACTGGATACAAAACTCAAAGATGGCCCCATCACTTGAATGACAATTGCTCACCTGGCATATAAGCCAAAAAGTCAATGTCCCACTTAAGACTTCTATCTTCATTCTTTCTTTTACAGGTGCAGATGTGAAGGAGGCTCAGGTCATCTGCGTGTCCACAGGAACAAAGTGCATCAATGGTGAATACATGAGTGATAGAGGTTTGGCCCTCAATGATTGCCATGCTGAGATTGTGGCTCGCCGCTCGCTCATCAGGTACCTGTACTCCCAGCTGGAGCCTTTCCTCAGGTGAGAGCTGGTTTCTGAATCCTGTGTCCTCTGTTAATATTTTCTGTATTTTTTTACTATTCTATGATTTAGTAAAGACCTGACTTTTCTCCATGATAAGGGAGGAAAAACATTTGTGGTGTACTTGTCAAATTGACACCCAAATGTATGAAATCCTGTAAAATAAAGTCTTATTGACCAAAATTGTGTGAGTCATTCTGACATACAGTTTAAAGGCCACCTGCCAGCCAATTTGGAAACGTTACGTAGCATTTTGATGGTGTAATGTCACTTGATTTCACATTTGTGTCTCCAGTAACCATGAAGAGGAGCAGCAGACATCCATATTTACCAGGTGTGACAACAAACAAGGCTTCAGACTGAAGGAAAATGTCCAGTTCCACCTGTACATCAGCACCTCCCCCTGTGGAGACGCCCGCATCTTCTCGCCTCATGAAGCTGGAATGGAGGGTGAGAGAAAGGCTGGACATGTTCATTATGGGAGTGTATCAATGTTTCGAGGGTCCTATGATCCCCAGTCCAAATATCCCCTGCGCTCTTTGTTCATATCCATGTTTTTTTTTGATGAGTTTCCAAAATAGCCAATGTTGTATAAAGTGAATAAAGCCGGGGTTTCAGGTTCCAATTAGTTCATATATAGAGCTGGGCAACCAAACCATGATCTTTTCCTAAACCTTACCAAATACTATTGTTACCTAAAGTGATGCCAAGGGATACCCACTGTGTTGAAAAGTAATGCCAAGGGGTCCTGACCAAGCGTCCGTTTGTGAGGAGTTGGAAATAAGAATGGCTGGGGGAACATAGGACCCTTTGAGAAAACATAAGTAGAACTGGGGAACATAGGACATTTTGTTGTGTTCCCGTTCCGTGCGATAAAATTCAGGAGAATCAAAGACCCTATGAACATGGGAACATAAAACCATGGGAAGATATGACCATTGGAAGATAGGACCCTGGGAACAAAGGACATTAGGGACACAATGGGTACATATGACATTGGGAACATAGGACAATGGGTACATATGACATTGGGAACATAGGACAATGGGTACATATGACATTGGGAGCATAGGACAATGGGAACATAGGACCATGGGAACATAGAACACTCAAGGAACATCATACATTGGGAACATAGGACCCTAGGCACCTAGGACATGGGGAACATATGACTCTGGGAACATAGAACACTGGGAAAATATCACATTAATAACATAGGACCATTGGAACATATAACCCTGAGAACATAGGACATTGGGAACATAGGACATTGGGAACATATGATCCTGGGAACATAGGGCATTGGGAACATATGATCCTGGGAACATAGGACATTGGGAACACAGGGTCCTGGAAACAAAGGACATTGGGAACATAGGATCTTGGGAACATAGGACATTGGGAACATAGGGTCCTGGAAACAAAGGACATTGGGAACATAGGACAATGGGTACATATGACATTGGGAACATAGGACAATGGGGACATAGGACCATGAGAACATACGACATTGGAAACATAGGACCATGGGAACATAGAACACTCAAGGAACATCATACATTGGGAACATAGGACCCTGGGGACATAGGACTTTGGCACATAGGACCCTGGGAACATAGGGCATTGGGAACATAGGACCCTAGGCACCTAGGACATGGGGAACATATGACTCTGGGAACATAGAACACTGGGAAAATATCACATTAATAACATAGGACCATTGGAACATATAACCCTGAGAACATAGGACATTGGGAACATAGGACGTTGGGAACATATGATCCTGGGAACATAGGACATTGGGAACATAGGACATTGGGAACATAGGACATTGGGAACATATGATCCTGGGAACATAGGACATTGGGAACATATGATCCTGGGAACATAGGACATTGGGAACATAGGGTCCTTGAAACAAAGGACATTGGGAACATAGGATCTTGGGAACATAGGACATTGGGAACATAGGGTCCTGGAAACAAAGGACATTGGGAACATAGGACCTTGGGAACATAGGCCATTGGGAACATATGATCCTGGGAACATAGGGCATTGGGAACATAGCACACTGTGAACATAGAAACCTGGGGACGTATGACATTGAGAACAAAGGACATTGGGAACATATAACCCTGGGAACATAGGAGCCTGGGGAATATAGGACCTTGGGAACAAAGAAATGGTCACTTCTAGATATGGCCGGATGAAGATTTAAGACTTAAATCACATGTGAAAGTTCTTAAGATTAGAAAGAAGATATATCTTAAATATGAATATTTTTTCTGAGAATGTATTGCTTGCCATAAGATCCTTAAAGTGTCTTTAATATTTTGTTCTTCCTGGTTCAGATCATGGGGATAGACACCCAAACAGAAAGGCCCGTGGGCAGCTCCGCACTAAAATTGAGTCTGGCGAAGGAACCATCCCAGTACGCTCCACTAACACCATTCAGACGTGGGACGGGGTTCTTCAGGGTGAGAGGCTGCTCACCATGTCCTGCAGTGACAAGATAGCCAGGTGTGTACATTTCAGTGATACATTTCACAATTTCTGCGTTGCCACAGGATAGGTTCAGGCACAGTATTGAGTGTCGGTCACCTGGGTTTTTTTTTGCAGCGCTCAAAGCCCAAAACACAATCGCTGTATTTACACATGTGCAACAGAAGAAAAGAGATTGAAGCATTTCAATATATATAAATGATATAAATAATATGATCATACAATATACAGCGTGAATAAGTGAATCAACAGTACATACTGTAGTTTTCCTTGTCACAGCCCTACAGATCCACTTGAGGTGTTGAAGGGTGTTTTTTTAAGCAGACCAGTAGGAATCCTGGTGATTATTTGCATGTGTAAAGAGGCTGAATTATCTCGATGTCATGCTGCAATCACTCCATTTCTGTGTCTTCTGTCAGCTTCAGTTCTCAGGTGTCATTGTGCCACTGGAGCTTTGATTAGGCTGCTTGATGAATCTCCAGGAGGCTCAGGACTCCTCTGAGCTGGAATCAGATTTGTGTTATCATTAGAAAAAGATGAAACAGCCAATATTTTGGCAGACTTGTATGATAAGGGTTTCTGTGGTTCACAAAAACAGGACTAGAACCGACAAACTGCATGACTATTTGCCTGATTTAAATAAATGCGTCCGTTCTGTTCCGCTTTAGGTGGAACGTAGTTGGATTCCAAGGTTCTCTGATGAGCTACTTCACTGAGGCCATCTACTTCTCCAGCATCATTCTGGGCAGCCTGTACCATGCTGACCACCTCTCCAGAGCCATGTACCAGAGGATTACCGAGATCGAGGACCTGCCACAGTCCTTCAGCTTGAACAAACCACTGCTCAGCGGTGAGAAACAGACTGAAACTTTTACGAATGACTAATTTCCACTGATTGGTTTTTCGGGAAACTGCAATTGTAGATTCTTCAGAAGTCTAAAAAGAAGAGTTCTCACTGGTCAAATGGATTTAACCTTCCATTCCTTGTAAATTCCACTGTTGACCTCAAACCCTGCCTACAGGAATAAGCAACGCAGAGGCTCGTCAGCCAGGAAAAGCACCCAACTTCAGTGTGAACTGGACGGTGGGAGACCAAGGCTTAGAGGTGATCAACGCCACCACAGGGAAAGATGATCTGGGTCGACCCTCCAGGCTCTGCAAACACGCCCTCTACGGCCGCTGGATGCGCCTGCACTGCAAGGTAACACTGCTGACACTCTGGATTGGTCCAAAAAACACATGACTTTCACTCAGTAGACCGCTGTTAGTGTCTCGTATGAAACCAAAAGTCAACGTTGTCTTATTCCTAAACGTGACCAAGTAGTTTTGTTGCCGGAACTTCACGTTTTTTTTTCATTTTCAATTCACAACGTTAACTTTCACTTTCACAGCGTGTTGGGTGCAGTTTGGCCTGTCTGAAGCATTGAAATGGTAGTTTCAATGTAAATTATTGGAAAAGGGCGAGAGCACTTTCTAAAACGTATTTAGCAGTTGTCATCAATCAAACTCTTACCATAGTCGGTCAAGAGAATAATAATAATAATAATAATAATAATAAAATAAATGATGATAACTTTATTTATATAGCACCTTTTAAAAACAAGGTTTACAAAGTGCTTCGACAGACAAGCCAGCAAAACAGTGCAATAGAAGAAACATTAAGAACAATGGTGAGGATAAAACTGAACTAAGAAACAAAATGAAATAACAAGTGACGATCAAATAAACGAACAAAATAAATAAATAAAATAAATAAAATAAATAAAATAAATAAAATAAATAAAATAAATAAAATAAATAAAATAAATAAAATAAATAAATAAAATAAATAAATAAAAAAATAAATAAATAAAAAAATAAATAAAATCAAGTAGTGATATTGGTAAAATATAGTAAACAAATATAAGATAAAATACCAAAACCAAATGAAAATGAAAAAATAAAACGACGACATCACATAAAAGCCATTCTGTAAAAATGTGTTTTAAGAAGTGATTTAAAAGAGATTACTGATTCTGCAAGCCTTATCTCCTCCGGCAGGTCGTTCCAAAGCCGAGGGGCCCTTATGGCAAAAAGAGTGAAATCTTTTCCAAAAGGCAAAACTTGGTACTCAAATTAAACTGAAACTCTTTTTTGAAATAAAAAAATGTTTGGCCGAGCATCCTCTTTTAAGACACTCAATACTTTTACAGCTAAGACAATTTTGTTTTGTAATTTCTGTCCATAGCTGTCCTCGAACCTGCGGATCAAAACAGTGAGGCCCAGCATCTACCACGACGCCAAGCAGGCAGCGGTGGAGTACCACGGCGCCAAGCAGGCGCTCTTCAGAGCCTTCCACAAAGCCGGACTGGGCGCCTGGGTGAAGAAACCTATAGAGCAGGACCAGTTTGCACTCGCCACCTGAGTTAGTGCTGGGGGTCTTTGACAGAAAAACATGTCATTATGCTCGCTTTGTTTTCAGGGTCAGTTTCCCTGGTGGAATAAGTTCCTTCTGGATTGTCATGGACTGGACTGTGTTTTACCGGGAAGAAAAAGGCACCACATCTAGATGTCAGAATCCATGGATTTAACGTTCCACCTTCATTTTTATAGCACTTTTATGCTACTTCCTCTCAGCCAGCACTACACGTTCAAAAAGATTATTATTCAGTCAGTTATGCAACTTTATACAAAGGACAAATGTAAAAACAGACTTTGGGAATGGAAACTTGTAAACAGCATTGTTAGTTATAATGGAACTTGTTTATATAAGAATAGTGATGTATTCATTTTGCATGTGTGTTTATACCAAATTCATAGGAAGTCTCCAGTAACAGGTTTGTTATAAAGTATCAGTGTTGTAATCATTTGAGATTGTCCTCCTACAGTTTGTGAAACTGTTCTCTCTCTGCTTTGTTGCAGTTCTTTGAGGTCACAAAGATATTTCTTTGCTGATGATATGCACACGGAGATGTCTAAAATGACAGTTAAAGATTTTGGAATGACATTAAAAGATAGTCATCCACAGCTCCACCCTCCATTTCAAAGACAGCTTTACTCTGATGTCATTTTTGTCTGTGGTGCAATATTAATTGAATGGACTCACAATCCTGCCGCATTAGGTAGGGACGTACGGTGGATTGCCCAATGCTATACTGTGAATGTGTCCATCCAGACTGTAAATAACATAGATGGAGTGTCTATGCTGTGTCACTGGAGATGTTTGAAATGCTGCGCTGCTATCTTCGCCAGAAAATCCAAATTTAGAGGCAAGTGACAACCACCATTGCTGACTGTGATAGGCTGACACATCTGTCAATCAAAAGAATAACAACCAAAAGCATTGTTCTGTTAAAGCGACACATTTCTCATTATGCTTTCTTGTCTGTACTTGTCTGAACATATTATATATTTAATATATTATATACTATATATGATATATATTTTATATATAGTGTTATTTCTTCTTTGAAATGTTACTTGTTCTGTCAAAGTCATAGTAATGATATTTCTTGATAAAGTGAAATTAGCCCCATGTATGACCATTCATAATCCAGATAGCTAGAAATGACATCAAGCATCTCTTTTTCACAATGCGAGCAAAACACAAAATGTTTATTTTTGTATGAAAATATTAAATATTGGAGAGAAACATCGATATGCATGTACACCAATGTAAGTGGAAATACATTTTTTTAGTCATTTAAGCGTCTTATCTGTGTTTGGATAAGGAAACATAGTCACAACAACAGAATATTGTTTTTCCCCCCGACGGTTAGAGAAGTCTTTTGGGATTGTGGAAATAGAATCCTTGAGAACAGCGGTGATCGTTGTTGACGATTGAAGCAGTCAGCCATGGTGGTTGGCCCACTTGATGCATCAAAGAATTTGCCATCATCTGTCTCCTCATAACCTTTAATCCATGTTTGGAGTCATTTCCTCTAGTGGGATGACACCAAACCGGAGTGACACATTTGAGTATGAATAGCCTGGTTCACATCTGACCCAGACAGGGAAACGCTCCAGAGGTTGAACACACATGTTGGGTGTGAACATCTCTCCATATATGAGCCCTGTTGCACCAGATCAGGGTAACTTTATGCAACGAATTTCAACAAACATTTCAGAGTCTGCGTATCTCTCCTCCAGTGATAGTCCCTATGCACTAACTACAGTTAACCCAGACCCTGCTAGTGTTGTTGCTGTTAACACTTCATTCGCTATTACCACCAGTAAAAGCTCACCAAAGATGATGTCAGCATCTGTCAACTCCTTGACAGTTTTCTTTTTTTTTGGAATTTTCCGTGTTGTTTTCCACACATTCAAATGTTGTTTTTATATTGCTGTATTCTGCCTCTACTGCTCGTGATGATGTGTGAAGTGGTGTTTTATCTGTGATGTTCTTCTCTTTCAAAACCAAACAAGACCTGTTTCCTCTACAGCACAGAAATAATCGATATTTCATGTCCTGATCTAACTTGTATTTAGGGCTGGGTTTTAAGTTTACTCCTAAAAGCATTTGTCTGTAACTTTAACTTTCAAATCATTTCCTAATTCTTTATTTGCCGCAACAGTCTTCTCGATGTAAACCTCCGGCCTCAAACACACACACACACACACACACACACACACAGGGCATCTTTAGCTTATTTACTTTTAATATCTTTTGAGTTCTTTTCTTGGTCACTTTTGAATGTGTATCCTTTCTGCTTCTATTAACTTGCTGATAATGCGTCTTGACTTTGAGCATGTGCAGACCTGTTCCTGTCTCAGCATTCCTGGCTCCAGAATTGGGCCCTCAGGGTTTTTGGAGGTGCCACCAATTACGTTTCCACGGGATATGCACTTTTTAAAAGGGAAAGTATTACTTTGAGGTAAAGCAAAAAGTAAATGGATGAATGGTAAAATATGGTCCACTCTATGTTGTTCCTACCTGTCCATATGTTGGTGCTTAGTGAGCCTCCACAATTCTGATGGGTTCATGCATTATGTTATTGATTTCCCCCATAAAATATAGCAAGACTACGGGGCCTAATGCATGAGCTCTACCTGTAAAGCATGAAAACTATGAATATAGAATAAGTATAAACTGAGTCAAGTCACTGAGCAAGAGATTTAATAAAATGCTGTTACAGTCATTTTGTATGGTGTCTTTGCTTTTAAAGGATTATGGCTGTTCTTCTCACAAATATCTTTAGTTTTCATTATTATTTGTGTGATCTTGACCACCGTGCCATTTGTTTATTTGCCCCCAAACAACCAAGGTATAGACTCTACATGTACAAGCTTAGCTGTCAGCCTGGTATCGGCTGTAAATCCAGGAGCCTAAACCTCCAAAGCCCCTCATGGACTGACAGGGCTTGCATCTCCCCCACTCTCCTTCAGAATATCAACAGAAAGGCTTCTTTGACAGCCATTTCAGGCTGAATTACTCAAGGGGTCCAAAGGGGTCACGCTGCAGAGCCTTCAGGACCAACTCCAGGTCCCAAGGCAGAGCTGCTGGGGCTTTAACAGGTCTGAGTCTACGGCCACCCTTCAGAAATCGTGCAATGATTTTACAATTGGGCCACTGATGGGCTATGGTGTCATCTTGTCTACATCTTGACTACATCTTGTCTACATATGTATATGTATATATATATATATATATATATATATATACATATATATATATATATATATATATATATATGTATATATATATATATATATATGTGTATATATATATATATATATATATATATATGTATATATATATATATATATATATGTATATATATATGTATATATATATATACATATTATATACATATATATATATATATGTGGGTATATATATAATATATATTATCCCCATATGTGTGATATATATATATATGTATATATATATATATACATATATATATATACATATATACATATATATATATATATATATATATATATATATATATATATATATATATATATGTATATATATATATATATATATATATATATATATGTATATATATATATATATATTACCCATCCTGGTATATTTTACAATACAATTTGCACATTGCGTAACATCTCAGCAACAACATTCAGCTACTTGTCAGATCCATATGATACACACAAAGCAAGTATTCCATAGCATAAACCCCAATAGGAGGGATTGCTAAATACAAAAGCAAAAACATTTTCATGAATTGTTCATTTGACAACAGTTATATGCTGCTGCATCTGTAAAAATGTTATGACGGTGAAGGTGTAATGTCAGGATGATGTAAGTAAAGTGCCTTTGTTGCTGTTGACACAATGCCAGGTAGCTGCTGTTTATCTGCTGCTATCTAAAGCTGCTCTGACCGCCATCTCCACATGGGCTGTTCGAGGCCTATTACTTTGTCGTATCAGCCACTGGCACCTGTGCAACATGAGAGAGCCAGATAATCTCACTGTGGATTACCTTTCCTCTCTGCATCACCAGGGAACAGCCAGACCCCCTGCAAAAAAAGACAGACCTTTCAATGAGGACGGTTGTTTGGTTCCCCCCCCAAGAACCGCTGGCTCCATTCCCCTTACTAGTCCACACACAAGAGCAAGGTTTAGAAGTTGATTTCTTGGCCGTGGGACTTTAGCTGATAGAGTCTGGCTGAAAATGAGAGAACAGAGAAGTCAAACAGCTTCAAGGTGAAGTGGGATTAGTGACAGCTCTTCATACGTCTCCACCTTCCCCAATTTATCTGCAAATTATGTTCCCAGGCTAAGCCTCTGACTGGGGCCACGTCACACCGACCCTGTCCTCGGCAACTTGCAATACTTGGATCGTCATTTTTTAGCAATGTTATACTAGCATGGCCACACCCCTGCATCACTTCTGTCTCTTCTCCTCTCAAGATGATGCTTTTTGTTCCTTTTTACATATTTAGTGCATATGCAAAGCCAAATTTAATCAAAGGACATTTTGTGTTTGGTTTGTTTAGTTTTTTCTGTGTCTCTCTCTCTCTCTCTTTTCTACCTTAAATCATACAAACTACTTACAGTGGACTACAGAAACTTTATCATTATGACCAAACACTCTCCATTTCTCCTGCTCATGTTTTGTATGGTTTATTCATCTGCATCATTCGAAGTTTCTCATGCATGACCCTATGAAGGTCAATGAAAAAAAAAGTGTCTTAGGTGAAAAAAGTCATAGTATGGTGCGTTACAAAAGGTGAAAGAAAATCACAGAATAGTATCTCAAAAAAAAAGTTGAAAAGAAGTCATAGTGTAGTATGTTGAAAGAAATATGAAAAAAGTCATAGTTTAGTATTCATAAAGAAGTCATAGTATAGTATTAAAAAAAACTGTTGAAAAAAACTCATAGTATATTATGACAAAAGAAATATGAAACAAGTCATAGTATAGTATGTTGAAAAAAATATGAAATAAGTCATAGTATAGTATATCGGAAAAAGTATATATGTCGAAAAAAAAAAAGAAAAAAAAAAGTCATAGTATAGTATGTCGAAAAATATATGAAAAAGTTATAGTATAGTACGTCAAAATAAGTGAAAAAGAAGTCATAATATAGTATATCGGAAAAAGTCATTGTATAGTATGCTGAAAAAGTTGAAAATAAGTCATAGTACAGTATGTCGAAAAAAACAAAAAAAAGTCATAGTGAAAAATGCTCATAGTTATGGTAGGTCGAAAAAAGTCATGCTACAGTATATCGGAAAAAGTCATAGTATATTATGTCAAAAAAAAAAAAGATGAAAAAAGTCATAGTATACTATGTCGTAAAAAAATGAGAAAAAAAAGTCATAGTATAGTATTTATAAAGAAGTCATAGTATTGTATTAAAAAAAACTGTTGAAAAAAACTCATAGTACATTATGACAAAGGAAATATGAAACAAGTCATTGTATAGTATGTTGAAAAAGTTGAAAATAAGTCATAGTACAGTATTTCAAAATAAAAAAAAGTCATATGTCGATGTCAAAAACATTATGAAAAAACATCATAGTTATGTATGTCGAAAAAAAGTCATGTACAGTATATCGGAAAAAAGTCATAGTATATTATGTCAAAAAAAGATGAAAAAAGTCATAGTATACTATGTCGTAAAAAAAAAAGTCATAGTATAGTATATGTAAAAAAGTCATAGTATAGTATGTAAAAAAACTATGTCGAAAAAATGAGAAAAAAGTCATAGTATAGTGTTTATAAAGAAGTCATAGTTTAGCATTTAAAAAAACTGTTGAAAAAAAGTCATAGTGTATAATGTCGAAATAAAGATGAAAAAGTCATAATGTAGTATGTTGAAAAAAATAAAAAAAAGTCATAGTATAGTATTTATAAAGAAGTCATAGTATAGTACATCAAAATAAGTGAAAAAGAAGTCATAGTGGAGTATGACAAAAAAGTCATAATATAGTATATCGGAAAAAGTCATAGCATAGTATGTTGACAAAGTTGAAAATAAGTCATAGTACAGTATGTTGAAAAAAAATTTAAAAACAAGTCATAGTGTAGTATGTCGAAACATGCTGAAAGAAAATCATAGTTATGGTAGGTCGAAAAAAGTCATGCTACAGTATATCGGAAAAAGTCATAGTACATTATGTCAAAAAAAGATGAAAAAGTCATAGTATACTATGTCGTACAAAATTAAAAAAAGTCATAGTATAGTATTTAAAAAAAAATAGTATGTTGAAAAAAAAAAAAAAAAAAAAGTCATAGTCATAGTATAGTATGTCAAAAAAATATGAAAAAGTCATAGTATAGTATGTCAAAAAAAAAAAAAAAAAAAGTCAAGTCAGTATTTATAAAGAAGTCAGTATTGTATTAAAAAAAAGTGAAAAAAGTCATAGTATATTATGACAAAAAAATATGAAAATAAGTCATAGTATAGTATGTTGAAAAAAACAAAAAATAAGTCATAGTGTAGTATGTCGAAACATGCTGAAAAAACATCATAGTTATGGTAAGTCGAAAAAAGTCATGCTACAGTATATCGGAAAAAGTCATAGTACATTATGTCAAAAAAAAGAGGAAAAAGTCATAGTACATTATGTCAAAAAAATGATGAAAAAGTCATAGTATACTATGTCGTACAAAATTTGAAAAAGTCATAGTATATTATGTAAAAAAAGATGAAAGACGTCATAGTATACTATGTCGAAAAAATGAGAAAAAAGTCATAGTATAGTGTTTATAAAGAAGTCATAGTATAGTATAAAAATAGTTAAAAAAAAACTGTTGAAAAAAAGTCATAGTGTATAATGTCGAAATAAAGATGAAAAAGTCATAATGTAGTATGTCGAAAAAAATAAAAAAAAGTCATAGTATAGTATTTATAAAGAAGTCATAGTATAGTACATCAAAATAAGTGAAAAAGAAGTCATACTGGAGTATGACAAAAAAGTCATAATATAGTATATCGGAAAAAGTCATAGCATAGTATGTTGACAAAGTTGAAAATAAGTCATAGTACAGTATGTTGAAAAAATTTAAAAACAAGTCCTACTGTAGTATGTCGAAACATGCTGAAAGAAAATCATAGTTATGGTAGGTCGAAAAAAGTCATGCTATAGTATATCGGAAAAAAAAATGTCATAGTACATTATGTCAAAAAAAGATGAAAAAGTCATAGTATACTATGTCGTACAAAATTAAAAAAAGTCATAGTATAGTATTTATAAAGAAGTCATAGTATAGTATTGAAAAAACTGTTGAAAAAAATTCAAAAATGAAAAATAAATATGAAACAAGTCATAGTATAGTATGTTGAAAAAATATGAAAAAGTCATATAGTATGTCAAAAAAAGTGAAAAAAAGTCATAGTAGTATGTCAAAAAATCATTATATAGTATATCGGAAAAAGTCATAGTATAGTATGCTGAAAAAGTTGAAAATAAGTCATAGTACAGTATGTTTCAAAAAAATAAAAAAATCAAGTCATAGTGTAGTATGTCAAAATCAGTGAAAAAACATCATAGTTATGGTATTAAAAAAAGTCAAGAAAAATCTCCAATATACAGTATATCGGAAAAACATGTCATAGTATAGTATGTCAAAAAAAATCTGAAAAAGTCATAGTATACTATGTCAAAAAAATGACATTTTTAAATTCATAGTATAGTATTTATAAAGAAGTCATAGTATAGAATTTAAAAAAACTGTTGAAAAAAATCATTAGTAATTCATCAATAATAATAATGAAACAAGTTGAATAAATGTTATATTGAAAAGTTCCTCATAGTGCACAAATCAGAAAAAAAAAGAAAAGTAAAAGTTAAAAAGAGATTTCCACTATCAGGGAAATTAACTAATGAATGGCTGACAGGAAATGTTAAGAATCAAAGTGTCCAGGGTGGTTGTCTCAGGTGGACAGGTGAGAATGTTGAAAGACAGGGACCGTGACAGAATGCTCTGTCACAACATGGTCCGGAAAAGGTCCTTTTGGATCTGCAGGAGGTTTGCCTGACCGGAGCGGAGGTGTATTTTAAAAAGTGGGCTGAGGGGTGATTAGCTCCTTCAGGTAAATAGGAGCATTACCATGGAGGCACTGGCATCAGTAGGGAAACCACTATTTAATCCTGAATGGGACAGGGAGCCAGTGGAAAATTTGAGAATTGGTGTGATGTCAAAAAAAACTAAAGTCCTTGTAAGTTTGGGCAGCAAAGTTTTGAATGTCAATGGGAGTTTATTGGATGTTTTTGTTGAGCCCGGCAAAAACATCAAAGGTCCAGTTTGGTGAGAAAAGATATACAGAAAAGCACTCATACCCACTGTGAAGATGTGATGGCGGATCTTTGATGTTTTTTAGGTGAAAAAGAGTATTTTGCAAAGCCCTTTGATCTGAAGTTCAAAAAAGGTCATGGTATATGGTCCATTAAATACCAAGGTTGGTAACTGATGGAAAAGGTGGATGTCAGCCTCTGCGAAGGTGATAAAATGGTAATGGTGGATGACCGGGTATAGATGTGGGGTGCAATCATATGTTATTATTTGTCCCACAATTCAGTTTTTGAACTGTTAAGCTGCAGAAAATTCTCCTTCATCCACGCCTTTGTCTCCCCCAGGCATGGTGATGTGAAAATGGCACTGTCAGAGGATGCTACATTTTGAAATAAAGGATGTCAAGATTCTGCAATGGAAAGATCTTCCATGCATGTGATCACAACGGCCAAGTCATGTAGACAGTAAAAGGAGAAGGTCTCAGATGTTATCTTGGCAAAGGAGGCATAGGGAGTGTGTCAAAATGTTAAATGAAGACGTGTTCTGTTGTGATATGCACATATAGTTTTTGAGAAAAATATTTGTAGTATGATAAAATTTACTGTTTCTTTCAATTATAGTTTCTTCAGTTCTGCAGAATATTTTGAATGGAAGATCATGAGGATAATGAAAAAAGTCATAGTGTATAATGTCGTTTTTCTAAAGATGAAAAAGTCATAATGTAGTATGTCGAAAAAAAAAAAAAAAAAAAGTCATAGTATAGTATATTACAAAAAATAAGTTGAGTATTTATAAAGAAGTCATAGTATAGTATTTAAAAAAACTGTTGAAAAAAACTCATAGTATAGTATGTTATGAAAATAAGTCATAGTATAGTATTTATAAAGAAAAAGTCATAGTATAGTATGTTGAAAAAATATGAAAAAGTCAGTACATCAAAATAAGTGAAAAAGAAGTCATAGTGGAGTATGTCAAAAAAAGTCATAATATATATGTAAAAATTTAAAAAAGTCATAGTATATTATGTAAAAAAAAGATGAAAAAGTCATAGTATACTATGTCGTAAAAAATTTAAAAAAGTCATAGTATATTATGTAAAAAAAGATGAAAGAAGTCATAGTATAGTATATGTCGAAAAAAAATAAATGAAAATGAGAAAAAAGTCATAGTATAGTACTAATAAAGAAGTCATAGTTTAGCATTTAAAAAAACTGTTGAAAAAAAGTCATAGTGTATAATGTCGAAATAAAGATGAAAAAGTCATAATGTAGTATGTCGAAAAAAAAAAAAAAGTCATAGTATAGTATTTATAAAGAAGTCATAGTATAGTATTGAAAAAAACTGTTGAAAAAAACTCATAGTATATTATGACAAAAGAAATATGAAACAAGTCATAGTATAGTATTTATATGAAAAAGTCATAGTATAGTATGTCAAAAAAAAAAAAAAGTCATAGTGGATTATGTCAAAAAAATAAAAATATCATAGTATAGTATGTAAAAAATATAAAAAGTCATATAAAAAATAAGTAAAAAAAAAAAAAAAAAGGTCATAGTATAGTATATGACAAAAGAATGTATATGAAAAAAAAAGTCATAGTATAGTATGTTGAAAAAATATGAAATAAGTCATAGTATAGTACGTCAAAATAAGTGAAAAAGAAGTCATAATATAGTATATTGCTGAAAAAACATCATAGTTATGTTGAAAAAGTTGAAAATAAGTCATAGTACAGTATATTGAAAAAAAAAAAAAAAAAGTCATAGTATATTATGTCAAAAAAAGATGAAAAAGTTATAGTATACTATGTCGTAAAAAATTTAAAAAGTCATAGTTTAATATTCATAAAGAAGTCATAGTATAGTATTTAAAAAAACTGTTGAAAAAAAGTCATAATGTATTATGTCAAAAAATAGATGAAAAAGTCTTAGTATACTATGTCGAAAAAAAAAAAAGAAAAATTCATAGTATAGTATGTCAAAATAAAGATGAAAAAGTCATAGTATAGTATGTCGAAATTTTTAAAAAAAAAGTCATAGTATAGTATTTATAAAGAAGTCATAGTATAGTACGTCAAAATAAGTGAAAAAGAAGTGAAAAAGAAGTCATAGTGGAGTAGGTCAAAAAAGTCATAATATAGTATATCGGGAAAAGTCATAGTATATATGTCAAAAAAGAAGATGCGCCTCCTCACTCTACCTGTGTGTGTGCTGCACAAGTTACACAACACACCACACTACACTACCCAAGCTCCCACACATGAACACTGCTGAACAAATTCACATTTGAATGTACGAAATCATTAAAACGATTGGTCATTACATTTTTCTCTAGATACCTTGTAGCAGTAGTAGCATCCTTAAAATCTGGGCGTTGAAGGATCCTTTCTTAAAACTGAGAATCAGAAAAGACATGGATAAGTGTATTTCCATTAAAAAAAACACCTAAGAATTCAATATTGAAAACGTAGCAAACTTTATGTCTGGCTGTGGACGATAAGAACAGACACCCTACATGCTAGCTGACATTTGTCCTCAGTGGATAGGAAATGTCTAACAGTAGATAGAAGGGAGGGGAGAGCCTGGCTACTCACTGTGTCCCCACATACATCAACTCCAGAGCAGAAAATTAAAACGGAGATTTAGGCCTTGACCGGAGTCGAGGGTCCCATTAACCTGTGCTGTATGATTTATGGCAGGTGATTACATCACCTCCATGCTACCTGGACCACTGGGCTCATTCGAAAGAAAGTTACTTCCCAGTATCTACAAACCAATCACAAACTAACTGATACCAAATTTGATGGACACGTTTCTAGCATTGAACCTGCCCAGTCCTGTTCATCTTTATTACAATCACTATATTATTATTTGTCCCTGCAGTACAATAATAACTGACTCATTTATTCCTTATCAATACTTCCAGTCACATCTATTAATATGTGATGTGCATCTACTGTCACCAGAGAACCTCAGAGTAATGACCTTTATCGGCAGCTTTCTAGTTTTACTCTCTTTAAAGACTTTATGGAACAACTCTAAACATTCTGTCACTCATTTTAAAGCCGTTGAAAAACATACAGAGCGACTTTTATTCTGAAGGACAACGCCAGAAGTGTTGTTTGTTTGTTTGTTTGTGAGTTTGTGCTGACATGAGGAGGACTGATTTATATTTAATATTATTTGACATACATGAAGTGAAACTATATTCATACCTGATATTATGTTAATATATTAAACTGTTTTATTACAATATAGCTGAGTAACATTTATATATTTTTATTATTTGGTGGCTGTTTTACTGAGAACCTCATGAGATAATACAAATTCTAAAAAAAACTTTACAATACTTTGTGTATTTGACTTTAATTATCAGCATTATTTAAAACTATACTATTTCTACACTTGAATATCTTTGAATACAAATATGCAACATTTTACTTTAATTTAAAATATATATATTATTGAATTTATAATTTACAAAATGTTATTTATATGTTAATCTTTATTTTTTAAGTACTTATTATTACATTGGAAATATTTGATTTTGCTTTTAATTATTATCCACGTTTTGATATTTCTGTGTACACTCTGTGTCACTCTGTGTCATCCAAATTACATATTAGGAGATGTAGTTACACTCTGTGTCCAGGCCTCCTGTGGTCACAGTGCGTAATTACATATTAGGAGATGTAGTTACACTCTGTGTCCACCAGAGGGCCTCCTGTGGTCACAGTGCGTAATTACATATTAGGAGATGTAGTTACAAAGTGTGTCCACCAGAGGGCATTAATAAGTATATATTCATTTAAGAAAAAAATGTCAGTGAGGGCATTTAAAAACAAGTTTAAAAATGCAATGTGATCACTGGAGGTGTATGTGAGATATTGTTGTAAATATTTATATTATATTTTATAAAAAACATGATTGGATTAAATCATTTTTGTATTACTACTGTTTGTTATATTACTACTAACACTACAACTACTATTTTTTTCAAACACACATTAAAGAACTCACAGAGAATAAATAAATATAATACAATTCAATATATATAGTTTAAATCATACATATTAGTGCTCCGTTGTGTCTGCCTTTACTTTACATTTCATGTGGTTCATTTCATTGGAGCCATTTATAACCACGTGTCTACATGCGTAATTACATATTAGGAGATGTAGTTACCTGTGGTCACAGTGCGTAATTACATATTAGGAGATGTAGTTACACTCTGTGTCCACCAGAGGGCCTCCTGTGGTCACAGTGCGTAATTACATATTAGGAGATGTAGTTACACTCTGTGTCCACCAGAGGGCCTCCTGTGGTCACAGTGCGTAATTACATATTATGAGATGTAGTTACACTCTGTGTCCACCAGAGGGCCTCCTGTGGTCACAGTGCGTAATTACATATTAGGAGATGTAGTTACACTCTGTGTCCACCAGAGGGCCTCCTGTGGTCACAGTGCGTAATTACATATTAGGAGATGTAGTTACACTCTGTGTCCACCAGAGGGTGGTCACAGTGCCTAATTACATATTAGTGTAGTTACACACCAGAGGGCCTCCTGTTGGTCACAGTGCGTAATTACATATTATTGAGATGTAGTTACACTTGTGTGGTCACAGTTTACATATTTAATGTAGTTACACACGTAATTACATATTAGGAGATGTAGTTACACTCTGTGTCCACCAGAGGGCCTCCTGTGGTCACAGTGCGTAATTACATATTAGGAGATGTAGTTACAAAGTGTGTCCACCAGAGGGAATTAATAAGCATATATATTCAAAAACAAATGCAGTTGTAGTTACAATGTGATCACTGGAGGTGTATGTGAGATATTGTTGTAAATATTTATATTATATTTAAAAAAATACATGATTGGATTAAATCATTTTTGTATTACTACTGTTTGTTATATTACTACTACTAACTCACAGAGAATAAATAAATATAATACAATTCAATATATATAGTTTAAATCATACATATTAGTGCTCCGTTGTGTCTGCCTTTAACATTTCATAATTGGAATTTATAACACGTGTCTACACCGCCCTCCTGTGGTCACAGTGCGTAATTACATATTAGGAGATGTAACACTCTGTGTCCACCAGTGGTAATTAGGGTGGTCACAGTGCGTAATTACTGTGGTCACAGAGGGCCTCCTGTGGTCACAGTTGTGGTTTACATAATAAAAACATGATTGGATTTCATTATTTTTGTATTACTACTGTTTGTTTTAGTACTACTAACACTACAACTAATATTTTTAACTAATCAGGGAACTCATAAAATACAGTATCAATTAAATTATATTAAAATAAAAGATAATAATATGGAACTTTTATATAAAATCATTAATCATTCCCCACAAATCTTTCATTCTATTTCACAGTATTTTTGAGATGAGATGAGAAAAACAGATTGAAATAATTTTCTAACCAAACAGATAAGGGCTTACTATTTTTAAAATTGCTACGATGAATGACTTGTCATGTCAGAAATTGTTGTTCATATCATACATATAAAAAAAGGAGTAATGTCAGAAGTGATAATTTAGTTTATTATATTAGACACAGGTTATGAGATAAACAGTGTATGTGAGATATTGTTGTAAATATTTATATTTATATTTTATAAAAAACATGATTGGATTAAATCATTTTTGTATTACTACTGTTTGTTATATTACTACTAACACTACAACTACTATTTTTTTCAAACACACTCGCAGAGTTCAAATCAAACTTTAATTTAATGATAAAAGTTATGACGTCACTCTGTTTATCTCTGCTTTGTGTTAACCAGCTAATGTTGGTGCTGTTTAAACCGTTTAGTTCAGCTGTCTGCTGGCTGCAAACATCACTAACACACCGCTGTCTGTTCAATAAACCTTATTTAATATTTAGTTAAACATAACTGTCACTGTTATTAATGTAGAGATAATAAAATGACCTGTTTCATTCATATACATATATGTCAACAGTCCAGTGGAGTTGTAATGTAACCGTGGAGGTTGAGACTAAACAGCAGAGACCATGTGACCTGATAGTTTTAGTGAAAGCAGCTCCGTTCTCCTCCTGATGATGTCATGAACCCAGACACGACAGCGTTGGTTTTCTACTTCACTCTGACCACTGGAGGAAAACTTTGGAATGAAGTGAAATTAAAACTTTATAGAAAAAACTGTTGAAAAGCTGCAGATTATTGAGTCTTTTAGCGGTTTGACGTCAGACTAATGTGACACTATCTCTACTATACTAACGCCAACATGTCGCTCTGATCTCTTTTATATTTGTTCATTAAATGATTCTTTATTGAATGATTGATTTCCTCACTACAGCTGCTCCACAAGTTCACCTCTTTAACACAAGTGATTTTTGACATCAGTCCTTAAACCTGCAGATTCCTCCCAAATCATTTGGACTCTTTCAGGTCCTCATTAGTTTCTCACTTTATACCTGATCTGTGATGTTTGAAAATCCACCAACTCTCTGAATTGATCAGCCTTTCATTGAATAAACAGCTGAGTTGGTTCTTGATCAGTAGTTTGGTTCAAACTTCTTTTGTCTCTCTTTTGATTTGTTTCTATGAGTTTCCCCAAACTAGCACACCGTCAGTGATGAATGGAAGTCAAAGTGAACAATACAACGTGAATAATGAAGCTTTATTTAATAAATCAATCATTTTATACAGTGTTGTGATGGATTTTATCATTTTTCTTTTGACATGTGGCTTATTATCTAGAATCCTCCCAAAACTTTGATTTATTATTATTTCAACATCACTTATCAAAGTTTGTTCATTTGTTACACAATGACACAAGATGATGAATTTAGTTTGTTCTAATCAAAACAACTCTTTACACGTTGTGATTATTTTCCCACAGATGATGAATTTGATCCAGAAAGACTCTTGTTTGACATTCGTAGGTTTTTCTTCACACAAACAAATGTTTCAAGACAACAAAGTTCAGTTTTATACACAAAGTAAAACATGTTTCACACCTTCTCTCAGACAACTGATCATTTCAGGTAATTACATGGACCTCGCTCAGCTCTTTCAGCCATCCATCTGCAACACCACAAGTCCCAGAGAGCTCTCAACCCCCCAGAGTCCAGACCAGCTCAGGTACCCCTCACCTGCTCAGACTGCATTTACAACCACTGAGAGATCAGGTTGGTACTAACTAACATCAGCTGTGTGTGATCCTGTACAGACTGAACTATCTGGTCAGCAGAGAGAAAGTTTCTCTACCAGGAGGAGACTCTCCCTCCTACAGAGAACACAGAGACACTGAGGAACCAGATGACCAGAACCCAAACCCAGGATAAAGAGGTTCAGTGAATGTGGTGTTGAAGGTGTGGAGGTGGATCAGTGTGTCAGAGGAGACTCTGTAGAAGGACAGAGAGCCAGCAGGACAGTCCACATACACTGCTACTCTACCAGAGGAGGAGGAGGAGGAGGAGGAGGAGGAGGAGGAGGAGGAGTTTGGTGTCTTATTGTGATTGTGACAGAGTAGTAACCATCATCAGAGCAGAACAGACTCCAGGACTGATCATTCCATCCAAACAAACAGTCTTCACTGTCTCCTCTCCTTCTGATTCCTCTGTAACTCACTGATATATAAACGTCTCCTCTCCACTCGACCTCCCAGTAACAGCGACCAGTCAGACCAGTTCTACACAGCAGCTGCTCCAGTGGTCAAATCTGTCTGGATGATCAGGATATGACTGATCCTCCTCCACACGTGTCACCTTCCTGTTGTTGTCAGACAGTTTGAGGTTTCTGTTCACTGTGTTTGTGTCGAGTGTGAGTTCACAGGAATCTGATGGAGAGAACAAGACACAATACAGCTGCAGTTATTAATCTATCATCTGTTCATCTGTTGACACTGTGATGATGACATCAGAGATGTGAATGAGTGATGTCACAGTTTGAAGATGGTTGAATGTGTGCTGCTTTGTTTTCATGAGTCAGATTCAAAGCACACTTACACTTCCTCAGACCTGGTCTGAACCATCGGACTCCAGCAGGCTCCACCCTGAAAGGAGGAGGGGGGTCAGAGCAGCATGGAAACATGGACATTACATCGTCTCATACACAGAGCTTTGTATTCATGTTCACATGGAGCACTTATTATTAATCACATGATATTCTTTTACTTCATGGAGCTTCTTCTGATTGGCCGATGACGACATTATGTTCACTTATTCATGTAGCCCTGGTGTAAAAGTTAGGGATTAAAATAAGTTCCTAATAGTTTATTATAAAGTTGGATGAAATGACTCAGTAAGGCAATTAAACTGAAAGTAATTTAGTTTAATAAAAATGGTTAACTGAGAGATTAAGATACTTTAGTCATAAATAAGGCAGGATTTAAATAAGTGAATAAGAGTTGAAATAAACAGTTCTAAACAATATTGAAGGCAAACAGTGGGTTTAACTAAGTTAAAGTTAAAAGAAAAGTAAACTGATTGTGCCTTTAGTTTGAGCTATGGTGTTTGATTGGTTACGCAAGGTTTCAATCAGCCCCACCTGTGGTAATTGGGCGTAGCTAAAGGAGGGGGCGGGGTTAAAGAGAAAGGAAGAAGTAGTGAAAGAGAGAGTGAGAAGGACAGAACGGGAGAAACACAGAGAAACATGAAGTAGATAGCTTGATGAATGTTCAAGTAAACAGAAGAAAAACTGAAGCTGTGGACACTAACGCTCATTTATTGATTAAATCTCATTGATTTTGAATGTTTGTGCGACTGTGTCTGTGTGTAGCTAAAGTTTGTCGGTCGCTGGAACAGAGGACGCCATTGTGGACTGAAGGACTGTTGGTTTGTGTTTCTGATGAGTGACCTGCCGTCACCTCGCTGTCGCCTGGTTTTTCTTCTGTTGGACAACGAACTGTTTCTACAAGACTTTCACTGAACTGTGAGTTTGACTTTCTGTGTCTTTGCTCTGCTGAGGACTCTGAAGGCAGCAACGCACCGGAGCGACGCACAGGCCTGAAACTTTTCTTATTTTTGTGTGTGTGTGTGTGTGGGCCCATGTGTGGTTTAGATTCTAATTAAGTATTTATCTGCTGTAGTAAAAAAGGGTCAAGAAATAGGGATTTAGCCATAGGAAGCTGAATAGATTTAAGTTGTATGTTGTAATATTTTGTTTTAAACTAATTCAGTTCTGCATATTTTTCCAAGTTGAATCATTTTGCTCAATTTGATTCTATATTTTGATGCATTTTATTTTAAATGGGTTAATTTGTGTTTTGTTTATTGTTTATTCCCCCGAAATGGTGAAGTAAAGCAGTTCAACATGATGATTCATCAGGAGTCTTTTGTTTTGTTTGTGTCAGTTCTGATATTTTTCCAAGTCATATGAAAGTGCTATGTCTTATTTTAAAGGGGTCTAATTTGTGTTTTTGTTTATTGTCCCCCGAAATGGTGAAGTAAAGCAGTTACAGATCAACATGATGATTCATCAGGAGTCTTTGTGTTTGTGTCACCTGATGAATGGAAGTCCAATATTCTCTCTTTTAGCTCTGTTTTTGGTCTCCACCACCTCCTGAGGGAAATATCTGTCTCTTTAGCTGCTAAATGCTCCACTATGTTCACCAGCTAGTCTCTAACTGAGTCTGTCTGCTGTTTGCTGCTGAGCAGGTAGTGTACAGAGGCTTCATCACAGCTTGTTGGATGAAAACAGCTGCTGGAAACACTGAGACTGAACCAAACAGGAAATGTGCTGCAGAACCAAAACTAGGAGCTAAAAGAGGCTAAAAAGCTCTGTAGAGCTGCAGAGATGGAGACAATTCTCTGTGGGTTCATCACCACCACACGACTCTTCACCATTACACAGAGTCAGCTGATCGGTTGTCAATAAAGAAATATTGATTGTTGGATGTTTTGGTCCTGACAAGCGACCTCTTGTGTTTGTGTTATAATGACTGTTGTCTCTCAGAAGTAAAGGAGAAAGTAGCCTGAAATCACTACAGCACCACAAAACCTCTGATGGAGGAGGTCGGGGTGGATGGTTGGATGTACAAAGTGTCTGACTTTGACACTGCTGTTCACATCCCGTCTCCTAGCAACAGTCAACACTGGTTTCTATTATCTGTAATCTGGAGGTTTAGAATATTACAGTTCAAGTCCGTCTGCAGCCACAGAGCACTGCCTGTGTCCCCCTATAACTTTGGTCCAGTCCTAAATAAACCTCTTTGGGCTCTGACACACCATGTCCACAATCAGCTGTTGGTTCTCCACTGAGCGTCTGTGGTCGACTGTCACCTGTAGTTTCAACAAGTCGACTCTTATCAACCAGGGAACTCGCTCTCAGTGCAAAACAAACCAAAACCAGGTGAAGCTGAACTCCTTTAAAACAGCAAAACATTCCTATTGTGATGATTTATCAAGACGGTTTAAACAGGTTGATTCTTTGTCTGTTTGTCTTTTCACAATAATGTCTGGACTAAAGGACAACACACACTGGTGGCAGATGAAGAGCATCAAATCATCCAACTATTGTTTGATATGAGCCCACAAACCTGCAGCGTGACGACGTTGAGGCATGTCAACCCACCATGATGGCCGTCAACGTGTCAGGATACACCACTGTCCTATTTTCTAATGTTGAAACAAGACAACGCTCCAGAAAAACAACAGTTTCATCACCTTCCCTCCCTGTTCTGGCTCATCCTGGCTACTGTTCCCTGACTACTTCTGTCTGTATTGATCGTCTGATGTGGGACACAAACAGTTTGATGAGTCTCTGGTAGTTTGAGGTCAGCTTGGTGTGTCAGGGTCATATTAACCAGCTCTACCTCCTCTATCAGACTGATTGTCTGTGGCTGCAGCAGGCCTCTTCATACCTGAGAGTTTCCAGTCTCCAGTGTGGATCCTCCTGTACAGCAGACAGCAGCTTCACTCCTGAGTCTCCTGGATGATTGTAGCTCAGGTCCAGCTCTCTCAGACTAGAGGACTGGGAGCTGAGGACTGAGGACAGAGCTTCACAGCTTCTCTCTGAGAGGTTACAGGCACTCAGTCTGAAGAGACAACAATCAACAAGAAGAAAAAATAATATTTGTGTTAAAATGAACTGAGTCTGGACTAAAGTACAATCAGAAGGAACAAAGATCATTTGTTTAGTGAAAGTGAAAGTGAAAATACTTGCTGTTCTACACTAAACACGATACAATGTAGGTTCAGTGTACTCTACTGTACACAGGAAGTACTGTAGTATCACTATCAGGATGAGGGGTGGATATTTATATTTATATTATTATTATTATTATTATTAAGGAGAGGTACTGCAGGTCCTTCCTTCCTGCTGCTGTCAGGCTGCACAACCATCTCTGCTCCCAGTAGACCACACATACAAAAAGACTGACTATATAAATATGTGTATTATAAAAATATGTGAAATCCACTGCAATACTAAAATGATTCTGTCTGTTTATATAATATTTTAGTTATTGTGGATTTTAAGTTTATTACTTATTTATTATTCTTTACTGTGTTATTACTTATTTATTATTCATAATACTTGTTTTGATCTTGTTTTTTTATTATGTATCTTGTTTGTACTATCCTCTCTGCTGCTGTAATCCTGCAAATGTCCCCACTGTGGGACTCATAAAGATTATCTTATCTTATTTATTGTTGTTCATTAGCGTTTAAAACAAATTCAAGCGTTTCTGTTGTCTTCCCGACTCGTTTTAAAAAAAGAGAGAACAAGGAGTTGTGACCAGCAGAGGGGACGAGTGAGCTAATGAGAGAGAGAGAGAGAGAGAGAGAGAGAGAGAGAGAGAGAGAGAGAGAGAGAGAGAGAGAGAGAGAGAACAAAGTGAGTGAAAAACAAATTAAACTTCATATACTGATTTCATGTCGGTTACGTTCTAAAGCAGAAATAAACAACCATCAAACTCTCAGCAGATCGTCACTGTAGAGACAGACATTCAAGTTTTCAGTCTCTTTCCACCTCTGCATTTCTCCTTTTCATTCATTAATTATATCAAACATAACATCATAAAGCATAAATAAGAGCAACAACAGGATGACCCTGTGATGTTTTATTTCATTTCTGTGAATGGATGACCCTGTGATGTTTTATTGTGAATGTGAATTATGTTTCAAACTCCACCATCGTTTTTTAATCCGCTGTGGATCAAGTTTGTCTGTTCTACAAGGTTCTTAAGATGGGATGGAAAAACAAACAGGAATTCACAAAAAGGACTTTTGGACTCTAGTTTAGTCTCTGAGATTAGTTCCTCTGGTTCCATAGTTCTGGTTCATTTCCTGGTGAAAAAGAGGTTTATGAAATCTGAAATCCTGATGAACTAATTCAAAGATTCAGAAAGAGAGAGGCTGTTTACACTGCATGGAGCTGATAGTTTAGAGACACATTTACATCATTGAAGACAAACTAACTTGATCTGACCTGAGAGTTTCCAGTTTACAGTGTGGACTCTCCAGTCCAGCAGACAGCAGCTTCACTCCTGAATCCTGCAGGTTGTTGTTACTCAGGTCCAGCTCTCTCAGACTAGAGGACTGGGAGCTGAGGACTGAGGACAGAGCTTCACAGCTTCTCTCTGAGAGGTTACAGTCATTCAGTCTGAAGAGACAACAAAAGTAAAAAAATAGGCAATAAGTAGAAAGATAGCAGCATATTTAAGTTATGATAAATTAATCTAACTCTCTCTGGACTTACAGAGCTTTGTTGGAGGCTTTGACCACTGGCAGCAGCCTCAGAAGAGCCTCCTCTGAAGCAGAGTATTTCTTCAGGTCAAACACGTCCAGATCTTTTTCTGATGACAGTAAGATGAAGACCAGAGCTGACCACTGAGCAGGAGACAGTTTATCTGTGGAGAGACGTCCTGAACTCAGGGACTGTTGGATCTCCTCCACTAGAGAACCATCATTCAGTTCATTCAGACAGTGGAACAGATTGATGCTTTTCTCTGCAGAGAGATCCTCGTCGATCTTCTTCTTGATGAACTGGACTGTTTCCTGATTGGTCTGTGAGCTACTTCCTGTCTGTGTCAGCAGACCTCGTAGGAGAGTCTGATTGGTCTGCAGTGAAAGACCCAGGAGGAAGCGGAGGAACAAGTCCAGGTGTCCATTTGGACTCTGTAAGGCCTTGTCCACAGCACTCTGGTAGAGATGTGTTAGTTTAGGTTTGTCTCTGAAGACTTTAGACCACCGGGAGGTTGTTTGTTCTTCTGACAGCAGATTGACACCAGAGTTGATGAAGGTCAGATGGACATGAAGAGCAGCCAGAAACTCCTGAACACTCAGATGGATGAAGCAGAACACCTTGTCCTGGTACAGTCCTCTCTCCTCTCTAAAGATCTGTGTGAACACTCCTGAGTACACTGAGGCTGCTCTGATATCGATGCCACACTCTGTCAGGTCGGATTCATAGAAGATCAGGTTTCCTTTCTGCAGCTGATCAAAAGCCAGTTTTCCCAGAGACTCAGTCATCTTCCTGCTCTCTGGACTCCAGTGTGGATCCGTCTCAGCTCCTCCATCATACTTGACGTTCTTCAGTTTGGACTGAACCACCAGGAAGTGGATGTACATCTCAGTCAGGGTCTTGGGCAGCTCTCCTCCCTCTCTGGTCTTCAACACATCCTCCAGAACTGTAGCAGTGATCCAGCAGAAGACTGGGATGTGGCACATGATGTGGAGGCTTCGTGAGGTCTTGATGTGGGAGATGATCCTGCTGGCCTGCTTCTTATCTCTGAATCTCTTCCTGAAGTACTCCTCCTTCTGGGGGTCAGTGAACCCTCTGACCTCTGTCACCATGCCAACACACTCAGGAGGGATCTGATTGGCTGCTGCAGGTCGTGTGGTTATCCAGAGGCGAGCAGAGGGAAGCAGTTTCCCCCTGATGAGGTTTGTCAGCAGCACATCCACTGAGGTGGACTCTGTAACATCAGTCAGGATCTCATTGTTGTGGAAGTCCAGAGGAAGTCGACACTCATCCAGACCGTCAAAGATGAACACAACCGGGAACTCTTCAAACCTGCAGATTCCTGCTTCTTTGGTTTCAGAGAAGAAGTGATGAACAAGTTCCACCAAGCTGTACTTTTTCTCTTTCAGCACATTCAGCTCTCTGAAGGTGAATGGAAATGTGAACTGTATGTCCTGGTTGGCTTTGTCTTCAGCCCAGTCCAGAGTGAACTTCTGTGTTAAGACTGTTTTCCCAATGCCAGCCACTCCTCCCTTTGTCATCACTGTTCTGATTGGTTCCTCTCTTCCAGGTGAGGCTTTAAAGATGTCTTCTTGTCTGATGGTTGTTTCTGGTCTGTCTGGTTTCCTGGATGCTGTTTCAATCTGTCTGACCTCATGTTCATCATTGACCTCTGCAGTCCCTCCCTCTGTGATGTAGAGCTCTGTGTAGATCTGGTTCAGAAGGGTTGGGTTTCCTGCTTTAGCGATCCCCTCAAACACACACTGGAACTTCTTCTTCAGGTTAGATTTGAGTTCACGCTGACAAACTGCAGCAAGAAGTCCTGAATGAACACACAACAAAGAAGATCAATGAGTCAAAGAATAGATTTCAACATGTCGTATCCTCAAAGAAGAGTATATGAATATATTTTGGTCCATCTCTTGAGACATTAGTAAAGGTCCCATTTATCCAGCATGTTAAATCTTTAGAGAAATCCTCTTACTGCTCTGCAGACAGTCAGCCAGCTCCTCCTGCTTCATTCTCCTCAGGAGGTGCAGTGTGATCTTCAGAAATGCCTCTCTGCTGCTCCTCCTCTGCTCTTCATCCTCACCGTCCAACACCTCCTCATCCACCCTCTGACTCTCTAAGCATTCTGGGTAATCTGAACTCACAACCTTCTGGATCTTCTTCAGCTCGTTCTTCACAAAAGTGAGGATGTTCTCCTCCAGCAGCTGGAACAGAATATTATATGAAGGACACAAACTAAAACCATGGAACCAAACATCAGATCCATGTTGGACAGACTGACAATCCACTGGTCTAAAAAGTGCAGCATGGAGATGATTGTGAACAGAATAGATGTAAAAGTAGTTGTACATGTACAGACCATAAATATGGAGTCCAGGTGTGTTTGATGCTGCTGGGCAGACTGACCTCTGGGAACCTGTGAGCTCTCCTGGTCCTCTCTGTGGAGGAATCATGAAGAATCAGCTCACATTGTGTCTGTCCACACAGAGACAAACACAAGGTAAAGGTCCATGAAGTGATATGTGGATGTGGATCAGATGACTCCCTGTACTGGTAAAGGTCTACTGGTCCTGCTGATCCCACTGAGAATCAACAGCTCCGTCTTTCAGCTCACTGTTTTCTTCAGCAGTCAGTTTGGTTTAGTCCCAACAGCTCTCACCAAGCCCTCCATGTAGCTCTCCCTCCCTCACTGTACACTGCTGAAGAGCCCTGGAGCAAGGCACCCAGAACCTCCAGCTGCTCCAGTGGAGCGTCTCAGTGTCAGACTGGTTGTACTGGGCAGCTCCCAGTGTGAATGTGTTTCAATGAAGAAGAGTGTTGGTGCTCAGAGAACTTCATCTGAGTCAGTAAAGGTTTAAAAACTGGAGATCTCACAACAGAGAGTCTGATAGAAACACATCATCACTTTGTTTTCATCATCAGTTTAAATCCTCACCTCTGATCATCTTTGAAGCATAAAGGAGGATCCATAGACCAGTCACTCTTCATGGACACACAGCTGGGTTCAGGTTGTTCCAGCTTCCTCCGATAGAAACAAGAGATACATTCTGTGATTTAATATAACTACTGTACCAGGGTCAGTCATGGAGTTCCACAGGGGTCTGTTCTTGGACCTAATTTATTTACCTTATATATGCTTCCCTTGGGGAATATTATCAGAAAACACTCAGTAAACTTTCATTGTTATGCAGATGATACCCAGTTATATCTATCAATTAAGCCAGACGAAACTAACCAGTTCTCTAAACTTCAAGCATATCTTACGGACATAAAAACCTGGATGACCTGTAACTTCTTAATATTAAACTCTGAAAAAACAGAAGTTATCCTACTAGGCCCAGATCACCTTCGAAATCAATTATCTAACGATATAGTTTCTCTAGATGGCATTGCTCTAGCATCCAGCACTACCGTTAAGAACCTTGGAGTTATCTTTGATCAGGATCTGTCTTTTAACTCTTATATAAAACAGATCTCAAGGACAGCCTTTTTTCATTTACATAACATTGCGAAAATCAGGCAAATCCTGTCTCAAAGCGATGCAGAAAAACTAGATTACTGTAACTCCTTATTATCAGGCTGCTCTAATAAGTCTCTTAGATCTTTACAGTTGATCCAGAATGCTGCAGCACGTGTTCTAACAAAAACTAAGGAAAGAGATTCAATTCAATTCAATTCAGTTTATTTTGTATAGCCCAGAATCACAAATTACAAATTTGCCTCAGAGGGCTTTACAATCTGTGCACATGCGACATCCTCTGTCCTTCCCTCACATCGGCACAGGAAAAACTCCCCTAAAAAACCCCTTTAACAGGGAGAAAAAAGGAAGAAACCTATGGGAGAACGACAGAGGAGGGATCCTTCTCCCAGGATGGACAGAATGCAATAGATGTCATGTGTACAGAATGAGCAGCATAACAGTTCTTAGATACAACACATTCAATGTATATGACATAAATGATTCATATAATAAGACTACATATAATAACAGCAGCAATTATTACAGTAGAATTATAGCCATGAAAATAGGGATAGTAATGTGACTAATAATAATAATCGAAGTAGCAGTGGGTGTCAGTCGGCTCACAGCAGGAGGCACGACTACGGTCCAGGTACCACAACGATTCATGGAAACCTGCAGAGCGAGAAAGCAAAAGGGCTTCAGGGTGGAAGTGAAGCTAAAATGCTTAATGGTACAGGTAATAGTAATAGTAATGTGACTAGTAATAATAATAATGGTGGTAGCAGTCGGTGTCAGCAGGGCCGTAGCAGGATGCACATCCACGGTCCAGGTACAGCCACGATTTATAGAAGCCTGCGAAGCGAGAAAGCACAAAGACTCCAGGGTAGAAGCAAGTCAATAAGCGTAATAGTACAGGCAATAATAATAGTAATGTGACTAATAATGATAGTGGTAGTAGTAGTGGGTGTCAGCAGGGCCTCAGTCGGTGGCACGATGACAGTCCAAATATAACCCCGATTCCTGGGAACCTGCGAGGCGAGAAAGCACAAGAACTCCGGGGAAGAAGCAAAATCAGTAATGTGCATAAATAGGAGATTAATACATAAAGAAGGAGGGAGAGAAGAGGAGAGAGGAGCTCAGCGTATCCTAGGTAGTCCCCGGCTGTCTAGGCATATAGCAGCATATCTAGGGGCTGGACCAAGGCGAACCTGAACCAGCCCTAACTATAAGCGCTATCAAAAAGGAAGGTCTTAAGCCTGCTCTTGAAAGTGGTGAGTGTGTCTGCCCCCGGACTGAAACTGGAACCTGGTTCCACAGAAGAGGAGCCTGATAACTGAAGGCTCTGGCTCCCATCCTACTTTTATATACTCTAGGAACCACAAGTAACCCTGCATTGATTGAGCGCAGCTCTCTAGTTGGGTAATATGGAACTATAAGTTCCTTAAGATAAGACGGTGCCTGACCAGTTAGAGCTTTGTAGGTAAGTAAAAGAATTTTAAATTCTATTCTTGATTTAACAGGGAGCCAGTGCAGAGAAGCTAATACTGGAGTAATATGATCTCTTTTCTTAGTTTTTGTTAGAACACGTGCTGCAGCATTCTGGATCAACTGTAAAGATCTAAGAGACCTATTAGAGCAGCCTGATAATAAGGAGTTACAGTAATCTAGTCTAGAGGTAACAAATGCATGAACTAGTTTTTCTGCATCACTTTGAGACAGGATTTGCCTGATTTTCGCAATGTTACGTAAATGAAAAAAGGCTGTCCTTGAGATCTGTTTTATATAAGAGTTAAAAGACAGATCCTGGTCAAAGATAACTCCAAGGTTCTTAACGGTAGTGCTGGATGCTAGAGCAATGCCATCTAGAGAAACTATATCGTTAGATAATTGAATTCGAAGGTGATCTGGACCTAGTAGGATAACTTCTGTTTTTTCAGAGTTTAACATTAAAAAGTTACAGGTCATCCAGGTTTTTATGTCCGTAAGACATGCTTGAAGTCTAGAGAACTGGTTAGTTTCGTCTGGCTTAATTGATAGATACAACTGGGTATCATCTGCATAACAATGAAAGTTTACTGAGTGTTTTCTGATAATATTCCCCAAGGGAAGCATATATAAAGTAAATAAAATAGGTCCAAGAACAGACCCCTGTGGAACTCCGTGACTAACCCTGGTTTTCATCGAGCTTTCATTGTTTACATATACAAACTGAGATCGGTCTGATAAATACGACTTAAACCAGCTAAGTGCGGTTCCTTTAATGCCTATTAGATGCTCCAATCTCTGTAATAGGATTTGGTGATCAATGGTATCAAATGCAGCACTAAGGTCTAGCAATACAAGTACAGAGACAAGTCCTTTGTCTGAAGCTATTAGAAGGTCATTGGTAATTTTCACCAGTGCCGTCTCTGTGCTATGATTCACTCTAAATCCTGACTGAAAATCCTCATCATATTGATATCAGATCATATTACTCCAGTATTAGCTTCTCTGCACTGGCTCCCTGTTAAATCAAGAATAGAATTTAAAATTATTTTACTTACCTACAAAGCTCTAACTGACCAGGCACCGTCTTATCTTAAGGAACTTATAGTTCCATATTACACTAGAAAGCTGCGCTCAATCAATGCAGGGTTACTTGTGGTTCTAGAGTATATAAAAGTAGGATGGGAGCCAGAGCCTTCAGTTATCAGGCTCCTCTTCTGTGGAACCAGGTTCCAGACACACTCACCACTTTCAAGAGCAGGCTTAAGACCTTCCTTTTTGATAGCGCTTATAGTATAGGGCTGGTTCAGGTTCGCCTTGGTCCAGCCCCTAGATATGCTGCTATATGCCTAGACAGCCGGGGGACTACCTAGGATACGCTGAGCTCCTCTCTCCTCCTTTCTCACTCCCTCTTTATGTATTAATCTCCTATTTATGCACATTACTGATTTTGCTTCTTCCCGGATTCTTGCTTTCTCGCCTCGCAGGTTCCCAGGAATCGGGGTTATATTTGGACTGTCATCGTGCCACCTACTGAGGCCCCTGACACCCACTACTACTACTACATTACATTACATTACATTACAGTCATTTAGCAGACGCTTTTATCCAAAGCGACTTACAATCAGTAGTATATTACATATCATTCACCCATTCACACACTGATGACAGGCTACCATGCAAGGTGCCACCATCAGACTCTAACTAACATTCAACATCCAGTCCACACCGACGGCAAGCCTTCAGGAGCAACTTGGGGTTAAGTGTCTTGCCCAAGGACACATCGACTGCTTGAAGCCGGGTACGAACCACCGACCCTCTGATTGGAGAACTACCTTGCTCTCCACTACGCCACAGCCGCCCTACTACTACCACTATCATTATTAGTCACATCACAGTTACTATTATTATTGCCTGTACTATTACGCTTATTGACTTGCTTCTACCCTGGAGTCTTTGTGCTTTCTCGCTTCGCAGGCTTCTATAAATCGTGGCTGTACCTGGACTGTGGTCGTGCATCCTGCTACGGCCCTGCTGACACCGACTGCTACCACCATTATTATTACTAGTCACATTACTATTACTATTACCTGTACCATTAAGCATTTTAGCTTTACTTCCACCCTGAAGCCCTTTTTGCTTTCTCGCTCTGCAGGTTTCCATGAATCGTTGTGGTACCTGGACCGTAGTCGTGCCTCCTGCTGTGAGCCGACTGACACCCACTGCTACTTCGATTATTATTATTAATCACATTACTATCCCTATTTTCATAATTATAATTCTACTATAATAATTGCTACTGTTATTATAAGTCGTCTTATTATATGAATCATTTATGTCATATACATTGAATGTGTTGTATCTCTGTTATGCTGCTCATTCTGTACACATGACATCTTGCATTCTGTCCATCCTGGGAGAAGGATCCCTCCTCTGTCGTTCTCCCAGAGGTTTCTTCCTTTTTTCTCCTTGTTAAACGGTTTTTTAGGGGAGTTTTTCCTGTGCCGATGTGAGGGAAGGACAGAGGATGTCGCATGTGTACAGATTGTAAAGCCCTCTGAGGCAAATTTGTAATTTGTGATTCTGGGCTATACAAAATACACTGAATTGAATTGAAAAATGTGTGTTGACACAAAATCAAAAGTCTCTCCAGCCGTTAAAGCCGACTGACCGCTGATCAGCGTGATCCGCCGTCATCAGAAACAGACGTCGCTTCACGTGACGCTACAGAGGAAAGGACGTCTCATGTCTCTTAAAACACATTTCCTCCCCAAGTGAGGGAATCGAGGAGGCAATTTAAGAGACTTGGGATGTACACACACACACACACACACACACACACACACACACACACACAGTACAAAGTGTAATAACATTTAATGAGTTAGCAGCAGTGACTATAAGGTTTGGGCAGAAATATACGAGTATTTTCTTGAAGAGTAAATTCTGAAATGGAGGTTCTCAGGTGTTTTGCTCCAGAGAAAAACATCAGTAGTTTGTGGCTATAAAACCCAGACTAAGATCATTTTAGTCTGAAACAGTATCTGCACTAATAGTTCTGCATCAGCAATATAAATCTTTGAGCAGAATATTTTGTCTTCATCCTCAATGCATCATCTTCATCAGGTCAGCTCACAGTAAAAACAGTCTCTTACTTTGTGTCTGAGGGTCCAGGTTCATTACTGAAGTCTGGAGGAGGATCTTTGGACCAATCACTCTTCATAGACAGACAGCTGGATACTGGAGACTCTGCTCTCTGTCTGTACTGAACTCTGCAAACACCAACATGATTTTATTCATAATGAATCCTTGATAACAACAAAGACATTAAAGGAGCTCTGAATACACAAACTACTGTTACTGCTGATATTTAGAAGGTTTAACAGTTTGTATTAGTCCTCTTAGATTACATTACAGCTTTTCTAGGTGACTGACAGCGGTCACTGATAATAAGAGGAAGAACCTCAAACTCAACTTAAAATCTCTAAATCAACAGAAAACATTGTCAGAGGTACAGTAACTGAAAATGACTCCTATTAATGAGTTAGCAGCAGTTCTCTTACTTTGTGTCTGAGGGTCCAGGTTCATTACTGAATAATATAATAAGATCTTTGGACGCGTCACTCTTCATAGACAGACAGCCGGAGACTAGAGACTCTGCTCTGTCCTCCTCTTCCTCCACACAACCATCTTCTGGCCTGAAGTCAGTCTGAGAGTAAAACATTAACACTGACTGTGAGCTCACAACACAAGAATCAAGAACGAGAGAACAGGAAGCAACACACACACACACACACACACACACACACACACACACACACACACACACACACACACACAGTACAAAGTGTAATAACAGCAGACAGTTCATTCTAACATGTGTCTCCTCTACAGTCCACAGGGAGAAAACTGACTCACAGACTTTGACAGTAAAACAATCAGATGTTGGATTAACACTCACCCTGCCTCAGCCTTCAGTTTACCTCCTTCTGCTCCGTCCACTCAACATGGAGTCTGAACTGAAGACTGAACACAACAAGGTTTCCTCCCTGTTCTCATGTTACTAGATCACATGGTCACTGCTCCTCCTCTCTTCATTTACAGGAAATCAGCTGAGTTCATCTAGAAGTGTGTGTGTGTGTGTGTGTGTGTGTGTGTGTGTGTGTGTGTGTGTGTGTGTGTGTGAGAGAGAGAACCTTAAACCACGGTAGTAGGTGCGTGCATACCTACACAGTTCTGTGTCAAATACATTCATATCTGTTCTGATCACTGATCTGGACATTGAAAGTATTGCATCATGTTTTCTTCCCAGAGTTGTTGGTCTCTGATGAAGAAAGAGAGAGAGAGAGTTTGTATAGCCGAGCAGAGAGGAGGGGCGTTCTGAGGTCACATGACTTCACAGAAACAGAAGAATCAGTCCCCTGGGGCCGGTATTTCAAAACTTGTAATCCAGATCAGAATGATCCGGATAACCAAATCCCCCTGTCCTCAGCCACGGATCAACCTGATCTATCCCGGTATTTCAAAACTTTGCTGGATTGGATCAGAGTGATCCTGATACCGGCAGATTGGGATGTCCAAATCCGTCCCGCCCCTGGATCACAGACAGGAAACAGGAAATGGAGCCAACATTTTACAGAAAAAGGAGAAGCTAGCTCAACTATTGTCTCTGAATTAAAGTATAATCTTAGCCAGTGTTGATGTGTCCTCAGACTAGATGAAAGGCAATCATTATATTGAGTTAACCAATTATGTAAATCAGCACAAAGTTGAAAGAAGAGCTCGGCGATCTCTAATTAAGCAGAGTTCGCGCTAATGCGAGCTAACGCTGCTCCATTGACTCCTGTGTTAAGGAGCTAACAAGCTAGTAAATAGGCTAGCGTCTGTATGTCGCGGTCCACAGTCCATTTGAATGCATTCACTCGCAAGGCATTGTGTGTAGATTTTAAAATGTGTTGTACATATCTTTTTAGGAAACAGTTGTTAACAAAGGGGACAGCCCTAAAACCTTAATATTAGATTTTCTTTACAGATGTCTGTGGGAAGAGACTTGCACAGACTTGCTCCAAATGGCATTACTTTTTGAGCTTTGGCTATGAAAATGAAGTGTGTGTGCTGAATGCATGTGAATAAAAACATACAATGAACTACTGAAGGTGGAAACGGAACGGGCTCAGCAACAAATAATTCTAACAAATGAACAAATCAAACTAACACTTCTTAAACAAGAAGAAGTGAAGTTAAGAATTCAGTTGCTGGAAAAGCAGTTAAAAGACTGAAATGTATACTGCATAGTTTAACACTGTTTGTTTAATAAATCACATTGTTTTTCCTTCATAATTCCTTGTTAATTGGAGTTTGTAATGTCACTTACACGCAGTAGTGTAATGTTTATTCTGTGTTGCACTTCTGACGCCGATTTGTTAAAGCATTGCAGTGAACAGCGTGCATGTTTGCAGAAAAAAAAAAAGGAACGTGAAAAGGAAATAAACATTGATCAAACAGCAGTGAAGCTTAGTTGTATTAAACAAAGAACTTTGGGAGCAGTTACACTTCAACTGTTCAAATCTTAACATGGGATCTCCCTCAAATCCACCTCTGAGGTGGGATCAGGGTGATCCTGATTTTTAGGATCAAACTGATCCAGATTTCCCACTTAAGTTTTGAAATACTCAACAGCAGCTTTTAATCCGGATCAAAGGCAGGATTGGATTGCCAAATCTGAATCTGAATCTTCAGGATCAGATTTGCTTTGAAATACCCGTTTTTAGGATCTGATCAGGATTTAATCCAATCCAGGTGGATTATAAAAAAAAAAAATTAAAAAATTAAAAAATTAAAAAATTAAAAAATTAAAAAAAAAAATTAAAAAATTAAAAAAAAAAAAAAAAATTAAAACAACGACATTTACTTCACCCACGAATCCTTGTGCAATCATTTTTGTAAGATATTCCTGCTAAAACACTGCAGCTCCACAACAGCCAACTACTGAGGCCAGTGTATTATTATGCCAAGTGTTTGGACATTGTTATGAGCGAAAATTATCGTTTTGTAACTCGACCAAAAAACAAGAGAGATACCCTCCACCAGACAGATGGCAAATTAATATAATATAATATACAATATATAATAAATAAAAATAAAAACATGAATATATGAACCTGTGTATTATTTGAATAGCTTATTATTGAATGCACAATAACAAGGTATGTTTAAACATGGCACTAGGCTCAGTTTAATATAAAACACAATGTTATACAATATATACAATGCCTATAAAAAATCTAACTCCCCCTTGGATCTTTTCTACTGATATTTTGATTGAGACGAGGTTTCCCCTTTTGAAATTGCTTTTATAATGAAATCATGGTCAATATAATTTGGCTTTTTTGACAAGAATTTGCAAAATATGAAATGTTCATTTTTACATGTCAAAGTAAGCATGAAAAAGTTTCATTTTACATCTTGTTATTAATGCAATCTATTAGTGTAAAATAAGTGTTTGCTAAAGATCTTTGGAGAAGGGTTAGATCTGTGGAGTCAGCATTATAGGGATATTTTTAACAGTGTCAAGAGTGATTTTCTAATTTAATGTTGGTGATGTTCCTAATACTGGAGGTGGACCTGATGAAGTGGGCTATGCCATTGAGAAATTGGCAGTAAACAAAGCATGTGCTCTTGACCAAATAACAGTAGAACATCTGCAGCATGCTAGCCGTAAAACATCTGCAGCATGCTAGCCGTAGAACATCTGCAGCATGCTAGCCGTAGAACATCTGCAGCATGCTAGCTGTAGAACATCTGCAGCATGCTAGCCGTAGAACATCTGCAGCATGCTAGCCGTAGAACATCTGTAGCATGCTAGCTGTAGAACATCTGCAGCATGCTAGCCGTAAAACATCTGCAGCATGCTAGCTGTAGAACATCTGCAGCATAGAGGGGTGTAGAACATCTGCAGCATGCTAGCCGTAGAAACATCTGCAGCATGCTAGCCGTAGAACATCTGTAGCATGCTAGCCGTAGAACATCTGCAGCATGCTAGCTGTAGAACTCCAGTGTTTCTTGCTGTGTGTTTTTCTGGATTCTTAATGCATGGTGTTCTTCCTGACTCTATGCTGACTGTTTTATTAGTGCCAGTTATCAAAGATAAAACCGGGAAAATATCCAGCATGGAAAATTATAGACCAAATTCTTCTGGCTAGTGTACTTTCCAAAGGTGCATAGAACAAAGGGCTTCTCTTGGATTGGCTTCAAGAATAAATAACAACCACTGATCATCAATTTGGTTTTAAAAATGAACATGGCACAGACTTATGTATTTATGCACTAAAGGAAGTTGTTAGAGACATAATACTACAGGATTTATGTGCATAAGTATAAGAGACATAATACTACAGGATTTATGTGTTTCCTTAGGATGCATCAAAAGCTTTTGATAGAGTGAATCACTGTAAACTGTTAAACTACAAAGAGGGGTTCAGGGCTTTTCATGCTGTTTTGAGGGTGCATATAAATTTGAGACAGGGCTGCTCCCTTTAGGGTGCATAGAGGGGTGAGACAGGGCTGCTCTCTTTAGGGTGCATAGAGGGGTGAGACAGGGCTGCTCTGCATAGAGGGGTGAGACTTTAGGGTGCATAGAGGGGTGAGACAGGGCTGCTCTCTTTTTAGGGTGCATAGAGGGGTGAGACAGGGCTGCTCTCTTTAGGGTGCATAGAGGGGTGAGACAGGGCATAGGGTGCATAGAGGGGTTTATCACTTTCACCTCCTCAAAGTGATAAACAATGTACCTGAAAGCTGAAACACAGAACTCTATCATGACATTGACGTCTTGTTTAGTTCAACCAATAGTCCAAACCCCAAAGACACTCAGACAGACAGACAGACAGACAGTTTTTATTTTAGGTTTTTTAAAAATCTATGTATTTCAAAGTTAGTGTTTTTAGGTATTAAAAACTAGTTTTTAGTATTTCTGTTGTATTTCTGTCAGTTTGTTTGAACATGTTACGATGCCAACAGAAAACACTGCATGGACTAAATTTTGTATATAAAAGCTGAATTAATTTATTATTATTATTATTATTATTACTATTATTATTATTATTATTATTATTATTATTATTATTATTATTATTATTATTATTCACTTCTATATTTATGATGGAATTGATTTGAGATTTTTAAAAGGATTTATGACATTATTTAACAGTTGATCCCTTTTGAGTTAGATATAGCACATGTTTATATTATCTGTTTTTAGGTTACAGTAGATGCAACTAAAACTGGTCTGTAACTCTACTCTGAAGATGATGATGATGATGATGATGATGATGATGATGATGTTTGAAGCTGAACACAGTTTTTATTTTTGTAAAGCTTAAAGGCTCAACATTGTCCATAAAGTTTTCCTTCATAATTTGACAACAAGCCACACAGCAGAGAAGATTGAAGGATGACTTTACTTTGGAGAGCAGATCAGACTTCAGCTGTAGTTTGTTGGTTTGGACAGCAGGGGACGCTGCTGCATCAACAATGAGACTCAAACACACAACAGTGTTTCTGTCTCCTCTGCACTCAGACACACAGACACACAGGGAGACGGGCGGGGATCAAACCTGTGACACGGACACAAATTAAACCCATCAGCATGAATATCAAGTTGAGCTGTGAAACATTCCATCAACCTCTTTAAATCCACTTCTCTCCTCAGATTTCCCCTCAAGCAGCTTTAAGGTTGGAAAACTGCTGCAGCTGGATTAGATTCAGTGTTGAAGTCAAACATTAAACCACCATCTTTGTTTTCTTTATTTCCACTGGTGGAAAGACACCAAGTACATCTACTCAAGTACTGTAGTACAGTTTTGAAGTATGTGTACTTTGTACCTGAATACATCCATGTTCTGCTACTTTATACTTCTACTCCACTAGATCTCAGAAGGGAACATTGTACTTTTTACTCCACTACATTTATTAAACAGCTATAGTTATTATCAGATTAATATTTAAAATACTAAACATGTGATCAGTTTATTAAATATGAAGCATTAGTTTAGATAAAACTACCAAACAGTATTAACAAGAAGTTCAAATGAGCTCCATCTGGACCAGCTACATGTTAAAGTACCTTCTACATTATAATGATCAATAATAATGATCCAATAATATAATAATTAAACACAGAGGGGGCAGTCTGCATAATGAGTACTTTTACTTTGAATCATTTCAGTCCTTCTGTACTTTAACTGAAGTAACATGTTGAATGCAGTACTTTAAGTTATGATGAAGTATTTCTCATACTGGTACTTCTTGAGTAAATGATCTGAATACTTCCTCCACCACTATTAATTCAAGTGAAGAAGATCCACATTAAAGTTGGGTAAGATGTGAACTGTTCTGGTTCTGCTTGTTGGTTCTGGTTCTTATCAAATCCTCTGATTCAGAAAATTAACCACAATATGAATTAATGTAAATAAGAGATTTCACGATGATAATAACGTAGTTTGGATTCAGCTTTCATTAAGTCTGCCGAACTGCTCTGTCTGCGCAGGCGCACTGTGCTGTTTGTCTGTAAGCTTCTAGAAAGTTCGACACACACACACACACACACACACACACACCTAGATGAACTCACCTGATTTCCTGTAAATGAAGAGGGGAGGAGTCACAGTGACCATGTGATCTAACAACATGAGAACAGGAAGTGAACCTTGAATAGTTCAGTGCTTCAGTTCAGACTCCATGTTGAGTGGACGGAGCAGAAGGAGGTAAACTGAAGGCTGAGGCAGGGTGAGTGTTAATCCAACATCTGATTGTTTTACTGTCAAAGTCTGTGAGTCAGTTTTCTCCCTGTGGACTGTAGAGGAGACACATGTTAGAATGAACTGTCTGCTGTTATTACACTTTGTAC
>NC_072470.1:12249868-12250517 GCF_027596085.1 Anoplopoma fimbria | reverse complement strand
CGTCGGTAGAACTACAAACTAAGGGCCATGACCTAGCGATGGGAGATGTTGAGGCCATATTGGGGCGGTGCCTGGACGCACCCAGAGTCACAAAGATCTGGCAGACTGCGGGGGTCCCACCACTCACAAGCACGGCCCATCCTTTCGGCTCGTACAGAGCTGCAATTTGGGGAGAGCTGAGAAGAAAATTCCCCACTCCAGTAAACAAAGGGGCGGTGGCATCTTGTAAATGGCAGCCTCAAGAGATCCCGTCAGCATATCTATCCAGAGCACAGGTCATTTGGCAAGCGGCGTTCAGAGAGCCATATGACTTCTCGGGTACTACACTTACGCTCTGGCGTACGATGGTCGTATCAGGTCTCCCAGCGACTGTAAAAACCAAACTCCTCGGAATAGTGGGTCTAGATGAGATGGCTCCGCCAGCGTGGGAAGCCCAGCTTCGCCACTATCTGTCCAAGCACATGGAGGGAGAAGAAGACATGGACACGGAGCTAAAAGACCTACAGAGACAACTCCTTAGAAAACAGCTCAAAGAACAAGACACAGCGCAGGCTGAGAAGAAAGCGAAAGCCAAACAAATGGCGCAGACTACCGGAGTCGAAGGACAGCTCCAGGCGATAGGTGCTCAGATAATGGCTCTACAAATGCA
>NC_072470.1:12171982-12249768 GCF_027596085.1 Anoplopoma fimbria | reverse complement strand
TGACATCAGTAGGTGTATGAATGTTGTGGTGACATCTGGATGATGTCTGTAGAAGGCTGACATGATGATGATCCACAATAGCACAATGACAAAGAGAAAAGTTAATTGATTAGGATATAGTCATGTTGAGCTACACATATAACTTGAACACATCTGATTGGATCATAAATGGATTTTTTTTTCTTCATCATTTATTCTTTATTCAGGTTGATTAACTGCCGTTTGTCAAAGATGAGCTGTTCTAATCTGGTCTCAGCTCTGAAGTCCAACCCCTCCCATCTGAGAGAGCTGGATCTGAGTAGAAACTACAACCTGCAGGATTCAGGAGTGAAGCTGCTGTCTGCTGGACTGGAGAGTACACACTGTAGACCGGAGACTCTGAGGTCAGACACCATTCTTTACTTCTATTCTGAGATTAATATGATGTGAAAGTTGTGTTGACACTAAACCACAGACATCAGGCTGATATTCATCTGATCCACACTGATGCTGAGGTGGGCCAGTGGGTGTGGGGTTTCCACGCCACCAAGTCAAATGATACACACACCGAGAGCAGTTCAATAAGGTGCTTTATTCAAGATAGACGAAATAAATGTCACCAGGGTGGGGAAAAGGGTAATCCAGAGTCCGTAGTCCGTAGTCCGTAGTCCAGGGGTCGTCACCGGGAGGGTTCTCACACAAAGCGGTCGGTACACAAATAATCTTCCAATGTTCAGGTTTCCTGCACTCGTTGGCCACACACAGTTCGCAGAGGCTCACGCAGAGGCACTCCATAGTAGTCCCTCCCCATGTGGTTGCATGCTCCCTTTTATCCCCAAGCACTCCTGCCTAATGCACCTCAGGCTTGCATCGTTAAGGGAGGCAGTCCCTGTAAAGCTTGGGGGTGGAGCCAGCATGCTGCCACATACCTCCCCTCAATCACCACCCCTCCCTGGCGTCTGCCACACACCCTCCCCCTCAGCTCCGACCGGGAGGGAGGGGCGGTCCAGCTCCCCAGAGCATCCCTCCTGGATAGGGCATCCGCATTCCCATGGGCTGCCCCGGACCTGTGAACAACCGAGAAGGCAAAAGGTTGTAATGATAGGAACCAGCGGGTGACCCTGGCGTTACTGTCCTTATTCCTTGACATCCAAACCAGTGGTGCATGATCTGTGACCAGGGTGAAGTGGCGCCCCAACAGGTAGTACTTCAGGGTTTCCAGGGCCCACTTGATGGCAAGACATTCCTTCTCCACCGTGGAGTATTTTTGTTCCCTCGGCAACAACTTCCGGCTGATATAAATAATCGGGTGTTCCTCACCTTCATGTAGTTGTGTCAACACTGCCCCCACCCCTGTTTCCGACGCATCCGTCTGCACCACCATTGGCTTGGTGAAGTCCGGGGTTACCAGCACGGGTCCTGAACACAGTGCGGTCTTTAGGTCCTGAAAGGCTTTCTCCGTCTCCTCGGTCCATGTGACTTGGGCGGGCAGCCGGTCCCTGGTCAGATCTGTCAGGGGGCTGGCTACGGATGCAAAGTGGGGAATAAACCTCCGGTAGTAGCTGGTAAGCCCCACAAACGTGCGTACCTGTTTCTTGGTCAGGGGCCGTGGCCAGTCCTGTATCGCCTCCACCTTCTTCATCTGGGGTTTCACACATCCCCTCCCAATGGTGTAGCCCAGGTATTCCGCCTCCTGCAGACCGAGCTGGCACTTCTTTGGGTTAGCCGTTAGCCCCGCCTCCCGTAAGGCCTGCAACACTGCGTTCACCTGCTTCACATGAGTGTCCCACTCACTCCCATGGATGACTATATCGTCAATATAGGCGGCCGCGTACCCCCGATGGGGACGGAGTACCCGGTCCATCAACCTCTGGAAGGTGGGCGGGGCCCCGTGCAATCCGAAGGGTAGCTTCCTGTAGTGGAACAGCCCGTCAGGAGTGGCAAAAGCGGTTTTCTCCCGCGCCTCGGGAGCTAAGGGTACCTGCCAATAACCCTTTGTCAGGTCGAGCGTGCTGATATACCGGGCTGTCCCTAGCCGTTCTATGAGTTCATCTATTCGGGGCATGGGGTAGGCGTCAAATTTAGATATCTCATTTAGCTTCCTAAAGTCGTTGCAGAAGCGTATGGTGCCATCGGGTTTCGGCACCAACACTATGGGGCTGCACCACTCACTGTTTGACACCTCAATGACTCCCGCTTCCAACATAGTCTTTACCTCGGTCCTGACGGCCTCTCTCCTGGCCTCCGGTATGCGGTAGGGTCTCAATTTCACCTTTTTCCCGGGCTCAGTGATGATGTGGTGCTGTACCAGATTGGTGTGGCCCGGTTCACTGGAGAACACATCCTGGTTCTGGTCGACCAACTCCATGAGCTCCTGCCTCTGTGCTGGGCTCAGCTGTTCCCCTAGGGGCACCTTGGCAGGCCCGGTTTCACTGGTAGCCTTTGGAGGAATAGAGCAGAGTACATCCCGGGCATTCCATTTCTTTAACAGGTTTACATGGTAAATTTGAGTCGGCCTCCTTCGTCCCGGCTGTCGGACTCTATAATTCACCTCCCCTACCTTTTCAAGTACTTCGTATGGCCCGTTCCACCGGGCCAGAAACTTACATTCTGTTGTGGGGACAAGTACCAGCACTTTATCTCCGGGCTGGAAGTCTCGCTGTTGGGCCCCTCTGTTGTAGACCCGTGCTTGGGCAACCTGGGCCTCCTGCATGTGTTCCCGCACCAGGGGCCACAGGGTGGCCATCCGGTCCCTCATGTCTCCCACGTGTTCCACCATGGTTCGATGGGGACGGTTGCTGTTCCCAGGCTTCCTTCGCTATGTCCAGCAGCCCCGGGGTCGTCTCCCATAGAGGAGTTCAAATGGAGAGTGGCCGGTCGACGATTGGGGCACTTCTCTGATCGAGAACATGAGATAGGGAAGCAGCTGGTCCCAATTCCGTCCGTCCGCCTCCATCACCTTCTTCAGCATCTGCTTCAGGGTCCGGTTGAACCTTTCCACTAGTCCATCGGTCTGTGGGTGATATACTGAGGTGCGCAACTGTTTTATTTGCATTAATTTGCAGAGGTCTTTCATGATTCGTGACATGAACGGGGTTCCCTGGTCTGTCAAGATCTCCTCGGGAATGCCCACCCGGGAGAACATCAGGACCAACTCACGTGCAATTCCTTTTGAGGCCATGGTGCGCAGTGGAATGGCTTCAGGGTACCTAGTGGCATAATCCAGTATCACCAGGATGTACTGGTGCCCCCGGCTGCTCTTGGGTAGTGGTCCCACCAGGTCCATGGCAATCCTGCTGAAAGGAACTGAAATAATGGGTAGGGGAATTAATGGGCCACGGAAATGTGGTTTTGGTGCCACCTGTTGGCACTCCGGGCAACTGCGGCAGTAATCTTCCACTGCCCTCTTTACCCCCGGCCAGTGGAATCTTGCCTTGATCCGGTCCAGGGTCTTCTCCACCCCTAGATGAGCCCCAAGAAGGTGGGAGTGTGCCAGCTGCAGGACTGATTGAACAAAGGGACGGGGCACCAACAACAACTCCACACATTCATCATTCCTCTTTACGACCTGATACAACAACTTGTTCTTGATGGCAAAATGAGGGTATGTGATCAGACCTACCCCCTCGATGGCCTTCCCGTCCACCACGGTCACCTGCTGGAGAGCACTCGTCAGGTTGGGATCCTCCAGTTGGGCTGTTCCGAACCGTCCCGATAATGAGGCAGGCTCTGGCGTTGCCTCATGGTCCATCGGGAACAGATTGTCCATACTCGCCTCCCCTGCCTCCTGTCCTGTGTCCCCTGCGTCACTTCCCGATAGAGGTTCAGTTGACCCCTGTGGGTCCACCTCGTGTAGGCCACACATCTGGACCTCCCTTTTATCGGCCCTCGCCCTTCTCCGGTGTCCTCTTTCCTTTAGGTTCCCCCGCTCTCCCCCCTCTCCGGCCAAACTGGCCCACAGTTGGCTGAACAGTGGGAGTCCCTCCCAATAAGAACCGGCACTGGCAGGTTTGGGACGACTCCCACTGGTCCTGTGTATTGCCCCTTTGTGGTCTGTAGGTGAAGGAGGGTAGTGGGGTAGTTCTTAGTCTCCCCGTGTATGCATGTTACTGCCACAGTGTCCCTCAAGCTCGGGACCGGGCGAAGTCCGGTCGGATCAGGGTCACCATACTCCCGGAATCCAACATAGCTGTCGTGTCCCTTCCGTTGGCCTTCACCGGAGTGACTGGGGAAGGACCACTTTCCTCCCCCCAGCAAACCGTCAGCAATCTGCAGGGACGCCCGGTTGTTAACTCACCAGCTGATGCCGACGGCATCGAGACATCACGACTCGGACAGGTCCATGAGATGTGTCCCGGCTCGCCACACTCGTAGCACTTTCTGCTGTCTGGGTTCAGGAAGGGCCGACGTCTCGGGGGGCTGGCTCTTGGCGTCTCCCTGGCCGGGATCCTGCCGTGGTCCTTCGTCCTTATCCGCTCCCGCTCCTGCTCCTTTGGGCGAGGGTTGGGTTCCCCCCTCAGTGGACGTCCACTGCGTAGGACTTCCACAGCCGCCTGGTGACCTTCCACCAACTCCACCAACTGATCTGCGCTCTGCGGGTTAGCTTGGCTGGCTAACTTTTTAGCCTCGTATGGGAGGGACCGCAAGAATTTGTCCATGACCACCTTCTCTGTGGCCGTAAGCGTCAGTGGGGCAGCCGTCAGCCAGCCTTTGGCCAACCTAATTAGATCGTGCATTTGTGAGCGCGGCGACGCCGTTGCATCATAAGTCCAATCATGAAACCTCTGTGACCTACTTATCAACGTGTATCCATACCGGCGTAGTATTTCCTTCTTCAGCCCTTCGTAGTTAGACGCCTGATCGTCCGTCAGGTCCTGATACGCCTTCTGTGCTGTGCCTGACAGGAACGGTGCGAGTAGGCTGGCCCATTGTGCTGGATCCCACTTCTCCCGAACCGCCGTCCTCTCGAAGGTATTGAGGTATGCCTCTATATCATCAGTCTCTGTCTGCTTTAAAAGAAACCTGCTGGGGGCAGGACGGGAAGCTGTCGCGCCTGCAGCCACGCCGCCATGTCCGGCTGCTAGCGCTCCCACCAGCTCCCGGGTCGTAGCCTGATGCGCCATGCTCACTTCCACTAGCTGTTTCATCAACGCTTCCATTGTTGTCCCTGTGTTGGTCTATCTATTTGACTTGGTTTTGGCTACACGCACGCATTCTCCACCACGTGTAGCGGGCCAGTGGGTGTGGGGTTTCCACGCCACCAAGTCAAATGATACACACACCGAGAGCTTCAATAAGGTGCTTTATTCAAGATAGACGAAATAAATGTCACCAGGGTGGGGAAAAGGGTAATCCAGAGTCCGTAGTCCGTAGTCCGTAGTCCAGGGGTCGTCACCGGGAGGGTTCTCACACAAAGCGGTCGGTACACAAATAATCTTCCAATGTTCAGGTTTCCTGCACTCGTTGGCCACACACAGTTCGCAGAGGCTCACGCAGAGGCACTCCATAGTCGGTCCCCTCCATGTGGTTGCATGCTCCCTTTTATCCCCAAGCACTCCTGCCTAATGCACCTCAGGCTTGCATCGTTAAGGGAGGCAGTCCCTGTAAAGCTTGGGGGTGGAGCCAGCATGCTGCCACATACCTCCCCTCAATCACCACCCCTCCCTGGCGTCTGCCACAATAGTCCCTGCAGTAGCTAACGACTGAGCTTCAATGGTGCGGAACCGGGCCTCTAACTCACTGAGCCTCGCCTCCAACCTAACAAACAAACTACATTTGTTACATGTACCCTTATCAGTAAAGGAGGCAGAGGCATGGCTAAACATGAGACACACTGAGCAGGAGGGAGGAGGAGAGAGAGCAGGAGAGAGAGAAGGAAGTAACCATATTTGGATTTAGGATGAATGACGTAGAGATGCTGTATACGTCTCTGGTAGAGACCTGTCAATCACTGTGTAGCCCCGCCCTAAAGCATACCCTGCTTTATGGTCAATTTGACTCTAAATCATCATGCTGTATTGAAGAAGTCTTGAAACTAGAGATTGAGACCATAAACTCATGTTTACAATGTTTACTGAGGGAATAAATCAAGAGAGAAGTAGAGTCATTTTCTCATAGACTTCTATAGAACCAGAGGAGTCGCCCCCTGATGGACAGTAGAGCGAATACAAGTTTTAAACAGGCCCTATTTAGTATTTTCCGGGTGCATATTTTTATCTCAAGTTACAGTTACAACATGTTTACATGCGTTAATGCTCATATTCCGCCTTATTTTTCTCATCCATGCTGTCCTGCAGCACCTCTTCTCACCCTCTCTCTGAAATGCTCCGTTGCAGCTCCTCCCTCCAGAAAGCAAAATCTACCCTGATTGGTCAGCTAGCCCGTTCTGTTGTGATTGGTCAACGTTTCACATTTCAAAAAACTCCTCCTCCAGAGCTTCAGCTCCGTCTCTCTTTGATGGCCAAACTAGCCGGAAGGAGTTTTACGTCACTTCCGTAACATTATGACCTCATAAAGTTACGGAAGTGAATGAGAGAATTCAATGGAGCTGTTTCAGGAGCTCAGGAGCTTCTGAGGGGGAGGCTAACTCATTTTAGGCGTGGACTTCAGCTTTTACACTCTACGGACCTTTTTCATGTACAAATATATATATAACACACTAAAGAAGAGGGAAAAGTGGAAAAGCAAAATAGGGCCACTTTAAGACAATTTCACATAGCTTCACTTGCCAGAACTGTCTGATTAAACACAGCTTGATTTATAACACATACAAAAACGAATACAGTTACAAACTCAATGTTGCACAATTCAAATAAGGATTTTTGTCCAACACAGAATCACCTCTCCTAAGAGGATGTTTTCAATGTGTCAATAGTGAACAATTAAACAGAGACGGTGGATGTTATTGAAGACCGAACGATGCGTCGCTTTAAACGTTGCTGCTGAACGTTTGTGCCACACTTATGTGACGTCATTGTCTCCTTTCCTTTCATAAAGGAAGGTCCAGTGTTCTCTATGCTAAAGGAGATGAGAAAGGAAGTACTGAAGCACCTTTTCTAAGCATTTAGAGAATGGGACCAGCTCTCATCATGACTGCTACTCAATACTTCTGGGTCATTTCACTCAGTTATGAACCTTTACTGAGATAAAACAGACTATTTGACGTGGTCTAGTCCACTGACTGTGGCAGAGCAGTGTTGAGCCACACATTTAAAACCCGAATATAACAAGAAGAATACGACACTGGAGGATTCACTCTGAACCTCTGCAACACTTGATTTTCATATTTTATTCCCCATCAGGTTTATTCAAAAAAATGATAATAATAAAAACATGAAAACCAGAGACCATCTTGTGATATGATCACACCAGTCGTGAAGTTAAATCAGATCAGGGGCTTAAAGTGGGGGCCAATGGCTCCTTCCCTACCTCCTCCCCCCTACTTCCTGTCCCCTTGCTCTGAACACACCCATCTTCACTTGGATCTCAACTACACACCTGTAAGGTTCTGTGACTGCATCTCACACGGTGGAGACTCTATGGCAGAGACTAAATCTGTCCACAGACAGACAAACAGAAGTATTAACACCTGGTAAAGTCCTCAACCCTCCTCTGTGGTAGTTCCTGCTACAGTCGCTGTCTCCAGGACCACATGTTGCCATGGTGACACACACACAGACTCACAAGGTGAAGACAACACCAGCGTCTCCGTCACGGCTGGTAACAATGAAGAGTGACGATCAACAGGGACCCAGATGTAGGACACTGACTCAGAGGTGGAAGGATAAAGGAAGCTTTACTGACTGGTTGCAGAGAATGAAGATGGATGTGGGTGGTAGACGGTGAAACCAGGCAGAGCGAGGGATGAGAGCGTGGACAGTGATCCTGTGGCTCAGAGAATAACGCTAGAAGAGAATCAGAACAAACACCACTCAAGCGGCTTGAGACGTGAAACTTCCTCTATAACTGAGTCAAGGATCTGGAGATGAGAAGATGAAGAACCGGTTGGATCTACTGCAGAGATGAGGAGCTGATGGACTGCAGGTGTGTGGCTTTAAACAGGTGAGGAGGCAGGACCGCAATCAGATCCTCAGAGAGAGACAGACAGGAGGACAGGAGACCGGAGACAAAGAGAAGACACAAGAAACACAAGAACGACTGGAGACACGGCCGTGAACACCACATCAATATATAAATAATCTCTATTTACACTGTCAGACTACAACAAATATCCAACATGTTTATGAATCTAGATGAGGTTTATACTGACTGAAGAGTTTAAACTGAAGATGCTTTGATTTTATGACTCCACTATTATTAAATTACATTACATTACAGTCATTTAGCAGAATAAATAAATATTGTTCACATTTCCTCTAAATTAATCCTGACATATTCAACATCTTTGAAACTTTTGACCTTGAGTTGAATCTTCAGTTTCAGTGTTTTTGTTTGTGTTTGGCTTCACAACATGAGTTTGTATAGATGGAGCAGCTGGTGGAGTTTAAGAGGTGGAGTCACTACGTCTTTATTGAAGTAGCAGCACGTTTTCATTAATATTAATGAGAGCTCTTTTTCACTGTTTGTAATGAAAAGTTTCTAACCTGCATCCTGTTGAGTTCAGGTGTTTGGAGTTTCCATTTTCTAAACTTCTACATTCTGAACCTTCTTCAGCTCTGAACAGATTATTAAACATTGAATGATTGCAAGAAGGAACGTTGTCGTCTGAAGTTACATAATTTATTCTTCATTCAGGTTGTGGAGCTGCAGTTTGTCAAAGAACAGCTGTTCTTCTCTGGCCTCAGCTCTGAAGTCCAACCCCTCCCATCTGAGAATGCTGGATCTGAGTGACAACAAGCTCCAGGATTCAGGAGTGAAGCTGCTGTCTGCTGGACTGGAGAGTCCACACTGTAGACTGGAGACTCTGAGGTCAGTTCACTGACACTCTGTTGTTATTATCATAGATCTAATATGTTTATTTAACAATTTAACCCAATTTCTGTACAAACATAACTTACATCCATGAAGTTGTTAATTTGTTTTTATTCCAATTTTTATGTTTCTTAAACTAAATTTAATCTGCAGTCACAAAATACTTTTGGTCTTTGAGGACACACACACACATAGATATCATAACATAATTCTAATTTTCAGCTGTTTAAAGGATCAATATAGTATTGATCGTCTAGTTCCAGAGATCTGTGTTGCCATAAGTAGGTGTATGAATGTTGTGGTGACATCTGGATGATGTCTGTAGAAGGCTGACATGATGATGATCCACAATGACACAATGACAAAGAGAAAAGCTCATTGATTAGGACATAGTCATATTGAGCTACACATTTGAAACCTGAACACCTCTGATTGGATCATACATTTTTCATCTTCATCATCTATTCTTTATTCAGGTTGTGGGACTGCAGTTTGTCAGGGATCAGCTGTTCTTATCTGGTCTCAGGTCTGAAGTCCAACCCCTCCCATCTGAGAGAGCTGGATCTGAGTCACAACAAGCTGAAGGATTCAGGAGTGAAGCTACTGTCTGCTGGACTGGAGAGTCCACACTATAGACTGGATTCTCTGAGGTCAGACACCATTCTTTACTTCTGTTCTGAGATTAATATGATGTGAAAGTTGTGTTGACACTAAACTACGGACATCAGGCTGATATTCTTCTGATCCACACTGAGGCTGAGGTGGAATAGTCCACAAAGTGACGTCCTATGTCCTTTCCTAACCTCTTCTCCTTGACCTCCATGGAAAACGTCATGAGGTCAATGAAAGATGTGAAGGAGATTTCATAAGGACCTAGGAAAAGTCGACTATGGTGCTCAGAAAATCCCACAGCACTTACATTAGACTACAGATGTGTGTTTTTTAACACAACTTTATTTATAACACATACAAAAACGAGGTCAGTGACTTAATGTTGTTCAATTCAAGTAAGGATTCTTGTCCAACACAGAATCACCTCTTCTAAGAGGATGTTTTCAATATGTCAATAGTGAACAATTAAACAGAGACGGTGGATGTTATTGAAGACCGAATGGTGCGTCACTTTAAATGTTGCTGCTGAAAGTTTGTGCAGGTTATGTGACGTCATTGTCTCCTTTCCTTTCATAAAGGAAGGTCCAGTGTTTCCTATGCTAATGGAGATGAGAAAGGAAGCACTGAAGCACCTTTCCTTAGCATTTAGAGAATGGGACCAGCACTCATCATGACTGCTACTCAATACGTCTGGGTCATTTCACTCAGTTAGGAACCTTTACTGAGATAAAACAGACTATTTAATGTGTTCTAGTCCACTGACTGTGGCAGAGCAGTGTTGAGCTACACATTTAAAACCTGAATATGACAAGAAGAATACGACACTGGAGGATTCACTCTGAACCTCTGCAACACTTGATTTTCATCTTTTATTCCCCATCAGGTTTATTCTAATAAATGATAATAATAAAAACATGAAAACCAGAGACCATCTTGTGATATGATCACACCAGTCATGAAGCTAAATCAGATCAGGGGCTTAACGTGGGGGGCCAATGACTCCTTCCCTAGTTCCTCCCCCCTACTTCCTGTCCCCTTGCTCGGACCACACCCATCTTCACTTGGATCTCAACTATACACCTGTAAAGTTCTGTGACTGCATCTCACACGGTGGAGACTCTATGGCAGAGACTAAATCTGTCCACAGATAGACAGAAGTATTAACACCTGGTAAAGTCCTCAACCCTCCTCTGTGGTAGTTCCTGCTACAGTCGCTGTCTCCAGGACCACATGTTGCCATGGTGACACAGACTCACAAGGTGAAGACAACGGCAGCGTCTCCGTCACTGGTAACAATGAAGAGTGACAATCAACAGGGACCCAGATGTAGGACACTGACTCAGAGGTGGAAGGATAAAGGAAGCTTTACTGACTGGTTGCAGAGAATGAAGATGGATGTGGGGGGGGGATCCGGCTGGTGGAGGCAGAGGTAGAGGGGAGCTGGTGACGGTGAAACCAGGCAGAGCGAGGGATGAGAGCGTGGACAGTGATCCTGTGGCTCAGAGAAGAACGCTAGAAGAGAATCAGAACAAACACCACTCAAGCGGCCTGAGACGTGAAACTTCCTCTATAACTGAGTCAAGGATCTGGAGATGAGAGGATGAAGAACCGGGTGGATCTACTGCAGAGATGAGGAGCTGATGGACTGCAGGTGTGTGGCTTTAAACAGGTGAGGAGGCAGGACAGCAATCAGACCCTCAGAGAGAGACAGACAGGAGACAAAGAGAAGACACAAGAAACACAAGAACGACTGGAGACACGGCTGTGAACACCACATCAATATATAAATAATCTCTATTTCCACTGTCAGACTACAACAAATGTCCAACATTTTTATGAATTTATATGACGTTTATACTGACTGAATAGTTTAAACTGAAGATGCTTTGATTTTATAACTCCACTATTATTAAATAAATATTGTTCACATTTCCTCTACATTCATCCTGACATATTTAACATCTTTGAAACTTTGGACCTTGAGTTGAATCTTTAGTTTCAGTTTCTGTGTGTTTTTGTTTGTGTTTGGCTTCACAACATGAGTTTGTATAGATGGAGCCGCTGGTGGAGTTTAAGAGGTGGAGTCACTACGTCTTTATTAAAGTAGCAGCACGTTGTCATTAATATTAATGAGAGCTCTTTTTCACTGTTTGTATTTAACAGTTTCTAACCTGCATCCTGTTGAGTTCAGGTGTTTGGAGTTTCCATTTTCTAAACTTCTACATTCTGAACCTTCTTCAGCTCTGAACAGATTATTAAACATTGAATTATTTCAAGAAGGAACGTTGTCGTCTAAAGTTCCGTCATTTATTCTTCATTCAGGTTGATGAAGTGCAGTTTGTCAGAGATCAGCTGTTCTTCTCTGGCCTCAGCTCTGAAGTCCAACCCCTCCCATCTGAGAGAGCTGGATCTGAGTGACAACAAGCTGAAGGATTCAGGAGTGAAGCTGCTGTCTGCTGGACTGGAGAGTCAACACTGTAGACTGGAGACTCTGAGGTCAGTTCACTGACTCTCTGTTACTATTATCGATCTAATATGTTTATTTAACAATTCAACCTAATTTATGTACAAACATAACTTACATCCATAAAGTTGTTAATTTATTTTTGTTCATGATTTTTAACTACATTTAATCTGCAGTCACAAAAGACTTGTGTTTCTTAAAGAAACTGTAGAAAATGTCCTCTGTTAATTTTTAAAGTAAAGTAATGTTCATCATTTTTGGTAAATGGTCACATCTGTGAACAGAAGATCCTCTCAACTAATATTTGTTTTAAATTGATCAAGTTTACTTAATGAAGTAGAAATATTTATTTGATTTCTGTTCATTTAAATGTTTTCACAAATAATGTTTAATCATTGATATTAATCTCTATTAAAACACACATACACACATAGTGATCATAACATATTTCCAGATGCAGCTGTTTAAAGGATCAATATAGTATTGATCCTCTAGTTCCAGACTTGACTGAGATCAGCAGCATGTTATTAATCTGTGTTGACATCAGTAGGTGTATGAATGTTGTGATGACATCTGGATGATGTCTGTAGAAGGCTGACATGATGATGATCCACAATAACACAATGACAAAGAGAAAAGATCATTGATTAGGACATAGTCATGTTGAGCTACACATTTAAAACCTGAACATATCTGATTGGGTCATAAATGAATTTTTATCTTCATCATTTATTCTTTATTCAGGTTTAGTCTCTGCAGTTTGTCAGAGATCAGCTGTTCTTCTCTGGCCTCAGCTCTGAAGTCCAACCCCTCCCATCTGAGAGAGCTGGATCTGAGTGACAACAAGCTGAAGGATTCAGGAGTGAAGCTGCTGTCTGCTGGACTGGAGAGTCAACACTGTAGACTGGAGACTCTGAGGTCAGTTCACTGACTCTCTGTTACTATTATCGATCTAATATGTTTATTTAACAATTCAACCTAATTTATGTACAAACATAACTTACATCCATAAAGTTGTTAATTTATTTTTGTTCATGATTTTTAACTACATTTAATCTGCAGTCACAAAAGACTTGTGTTTCTTAAAGAAACTGTAGAAAATGTCCTCTGTTAATTTTTAAAGTAAAGTAATGTTCATCATTTTTGGTAAATGGTCACATCTGTGAACAGAAGATCCTCTCAACTAATATTTGTTTTAAATTGATCAAGTTTACTTAATGAAGTAGAAATATTTATTTGATTTCTGTTCATTTAAATGTTTTCACAAATAATGTTTAATCATTGATATTAATCTCTATTAAAACACACATACACACATAGTGATCATAACATATTTCCAGATGCAGCTGTTTAAAGGATCAATATAGTATTGATCCTCTAGTTCCAGACTTGACTGAGATCAGCAGCATGTTATTAATCTGTGTTGACATCAGTAGGTGTATGAATGTTGTGGTGACATCTGGATGATGTATGTAGAAGGCTGACATGATGATGATGATCCACAATGACACAATGACAAAGAGAAAATATCATTGATTAGGACATAGTCATGTTGAGCTACACATTTAAAACCTGAACACATCTGATTGGATCATAAATGGATTTGTATCTTCATCATTTGTTCTTTATTCAGGTTGAGTGAATGCAGGTTGTCAGAGATCAGTTGTTTTTCTCTGGCGTCAGCTCTGAAGTCCAACCCCTCCCATCTGAGAGAGCTGGATCTGAGCGACAACAAGCTGAAGGATTCAGATGTGCATGTGCTGTCTGCTGGACTGGAGAGTCCACACTGGAGACTGGAGACTCTGAGGTCAGTAGAGGGTTGGAGTCGGTCCATGCTGGTTTCAGCAGTATTGTTCTAAACACAGATCCAGTATTTCATGTAAACCTCCAACCTTCTCATTGAAGCTGTGAGAGGAGAACGCTGACGGGCTTCAGGATTGGACAGAAAGAGAGAGAGAACAGTCAGCCAATCAGAGGAGCCAGAAGCTTGTTGTGATCATGTGTTTGATGTGAAGACGACTGTTGTTGTTTTCATGTCTGCAGGAAATCACCACACGTAGAGACAGTGGTCCTCATTCATCAATCTGATCTGATCTGTTCTCTCTCATTGGAATGTTTCACAGTAGATGAGACATTCAAGTGTTTTGATCAGTTTTGACCCCTAACAGCAGTGACACCGTCATTGCAGTGAGCAGTGAATACCTCTCTGTTTCTGCAGTCATGGTGCGTTCAGGAGCCTCAGCTCTTTATTTCCACTGTGTACTGGAGTGAAATGTGCAGAGTGAACAGACTTGATGTCCAAAGTGTCTGCAGGTGTGTGAGCTTCACTCCAACACGTTAAGATGAGAGCTGAAAGGAAGCTGCTACGCTGCTCAGACTGAAGTCCCTGCTGCTCTTTATACTGGATGTGCTGCTTCACTGACTGACAGCTGATGAAGGGAGTCTCTGGAAACACTGACTCATCTCTTCTTCTCTTCTTCTTCTCTCTGCAGATGGGAGACATATAACTCACATGAGTCCACTCACTATGTGTTGCCCTGCTTCTGATCAGACGATCATCAGTGGATCTGGACTCCTCCAGTCCTGCTGCTCCTCACTCCACCACCTCCTCCACCTGGACCTGGATTTAGTTTGGTCCTTTGATTCCTTCATGTGTTCTGAAGCTAAAGTGTCTCTGCAGATGAGTTCTGTTCATGACAATATAACAGTAGATGAACACATTTAAATGGATGTTTCTGTTGCAGCTCCCCCCTGTGGAACGATGAGGTTCTGCAGTTAATTTACACATATTTCTCAATAATAGTTGGAGTTTATATCACATGTATAAAGTTACCTTATTACCACCAATACCAGCCTTTTCTCCTATAATAACAGATACATATTTGCTTGTATCAAACAGAAAGAGAATTTGTTATAAAATCAGCAGCTTAATATTCATTCATTCATACAGTATATATTCATTAATCATGTATACACATTAAAATAATAACCCTGACTATCTGGTTGTTCTGTAGTTTATTACAGTTTTATGTGTGACCCTGCTCGTTGTCACATTTCATGGCTGAAGACAGACACAAAGTCACTTTGGAGCTTTTTCCCTCAGAAATAAATGTAGAATCAGTCGTTATCACCAACGTTTATGTTCTGATTTCAGAGGAACTGGATTTAAAATGAAACCCTGATTTAATACGACTCAGTTTAGTTTAATGTCAGTTCTAACAGGCTGAGAAATGATTTACTAACATGCCATCAAACTATTAAATGCTCACGTAGAGTTTTTATATAATCAAGGTTTTATATCTTTATGTATTTGATGTTTTTTCTCCTTTTGAATCAATAAAGTTGATTACTGATGTAAAATGACCCTCAAATGGAGCTGTGATCTCTACATGAAGTTACATCCTGAGTTCTTCTGTCTGTTAATAAATCAATTCATGAAAATTAAAACCACCTCGACTGCTGTTTAGAGCTCAGTCCTAATGAGTGAATTATTAACAGTTGACACTAAACTGAGTTTAGAGAAAACTAAAGATATAAATAAATGTTAAAGATTCATCTAGTTAGACAGCAGAACGCTCAGAGTGAATTAGTCTTATTGAACTTTAGAGTGCCTTTACAACATTTCTCCTCTTTCCTGATACAGACTTTTCTCTTTACTGGAACAGTTGGAATCGGTTGCAAAATGAATGTTAAAGGAGGACTTATAAAATGAACTTGAATAAATACATTTGTGTGAAGGAGACGTTTTCACAGCAATATAGATATTAGAGATGAACTATGAGCTGTTTAAATTCCTAACATTAGCTCTAAGCAGCTTTTAAAACATAATCAGAACTACTGATGCTAGTTTTTTTCTTTAACAAAGCAAATATTTAAAGGCGCTTTATTTTAAAACGTGAAGTTTCATGTCTTTTCTTATTATAAAATATGTCCAAATAATGATGTTGCAATATTGTCACAGTATCAAAACCTTGAATCCACACAGAAATGCACACGTATTTAGACACTGTGCCTTTAAGAGAGCTGTAAGGATTTCATTAAGTCTGCGTTTCAGACAGAGAGTGAATACAGGTGTATTCAGACATCATACTGTCAATCTATTAGATATTGATGTTAAAGTGACTCTTTAAAGTTGGAATGGATCGTCAATGTGAGGACTTTTTCCTCATGATGATTATGCTTTTTTCTTACAATGATCAATATCCATGAGGAATCGATTAGTGATTTATCAGAATTATCCACCAATGCAGCATCAGACTTAGAGAACATGCCAACTGGGACTAAATCATCCTCATCATCCAGTGATGAGGATGATTTGAGAAGCAGAGACAAAGCTTCATCACGTGAGGATCTGACCAGTGATCATGAGGAAGTCAAAGGTACGGACACTGATTTTAAAATAGGATGATTAGCCAATAGACAAGTGCACTTTTAGAAAACATAAGCACAGGCCGCTGTAGCAGCTGATATTACATTACATTACATTACAGTCATTTAGCAGACGCTTTTATCCAAAGCGACTTACAGGAAGTGTATTCAACATAGGTACTCAAGAGAACTACTAGTCACCAGAAGTCATAAGTGCATCTCCTTTCTTAAACAAGCATCTCAAAGCATAAGCCAGAGCAAAAGTATAGTGCAGAGGCAGATTACTATGAAAACAATAATTGCAACAGACTAATCCGAATATAGTAAGTGCTACAAACTACTACGAATAGGGTAAGTGCAGTAAACAAATACAAATTCAATAAGTGCAGCGAACTGATACGAATACAGTAAGTGCAGCAACTAATACGAGCGCAATAAGTGCTACGAGGAAGGCTCCGGGTAGTACTTCTTGAAGAGGTGAGTTTTCAGCCTGCGCCTAAAGATGGGCAGCGACTCTGCTGTCCTGACGTCAGTGGGGAGTTCATTCCACCACTGAGGGGCCAGGACAGAAAAAAGCTGTGACCGGGTGGATCGGCCGCAGGGACCTCTGAGCGACGGGGCAACCAATCGCCCCGAGGCAGCAGAGCGAAGTGGTCGGGCAGGGGTGTAGGGCTTGACCAAGGCCTGGAGATAGGAAGGAGCTGTTCCTTTCACTGCCCTGTAGGCTAGCACCAGAGTCTTAAACTGGATGCGAGCTCTTACAGGGAGCCAGTGTAGGGAACGGAGAAGGGAAGTTGTGTGAGAGAACTTGGGGCGATTGAACACCAGACGTGCTGCAGCTTTCTGGACAAGCTCCAGAGGTCTGATGGCCGAGGCCGGGGCTCCAGCAAGTAGTGAGTTGCAGTAGTCCAGGCGGGAGATGACCAGAGCCTGGATGAGCACCTGCGCCGTCTCCTCAGTGAGGAAGGGGCGAATCCTCCTGATAGACTCCAGCATGACAAGAATAGTGCATAGTTGATTATCAACACACATTAAATAGTTGAGGTCTAATGGAGCTGGAGTTGGCTGTTACAGGAAGGTTCACATTGTCACGACCTGGCTCTGGGTCATGACAAATATGAGTCACACCGTGTTCAGAAGGACAAGAAAACAAATTTATTTGTAACAAAATACCAGAAACTTGGACAAAACAGAATCAAAAGTTATGGTATGTGAGTGTCAGTAGCATCAGTAATGTAGGGTGTGCGTGGAAGTGAGGAATGATGTGTTAGAATGTTGTTTAAGTGCAACATTAAACCAAAGAAGAACTACAGCAACGTAAATGGCCATAACCAACAGGGTACCTGTAGTGAGAGAAAAACAGGACAAATGAGCAGTCTGGCCTAACCTTTATATACCCCAATGACACCGGGCCCAGGTGTCAAAGCAAGCCTTGATTACCAGCCCATCCCACAATCAAGCTGATGAATGCCAGGCACTACTGCAGGAGCCATCACCCCTTAAGACGGGGTCCCAAAGGGAACACCAACATCATAAATAAAATAAAAAAATATACCTTCACTCTGCCCACTGTAGCGGGCCAGTGGGTGTGGGGTTTCCACGCCACCAAGTCAAATGATACACACACCGAGAGCATTCAATAAGGTGGTTTATTCACGATAGACGAATAAATGTCACCAGGGTGGGGAAAAGGGTAATCCAGAGTCCGTAGTCTGTAGTCCGTAGTCCAGGGGTCGTCACCGGGAGGGTTCTCACACAAAGCGGTCGCTACACAAATAATCTGTCAATGTTCAGGTTTCCTGCACTCTTTGGCCACACACAGTTCGCAGAGGCTCACGCAGAGGCACTCCATAGTCGCTTTCCCCCATGTGGTTGCATGCTCCCTTTTATCCCCAAGCACTCCTGCCTAATGCACCTCAGGCTTGCATCGTTAAGGGAGGCAGTCCCTGTAAAGCTTGGGGGTGGAGCCAGCATGCTGCCACATACCTCCCCTCAATCACCACCCCTCCCTGGCGTCTGCCACACACCCTCCCCCTCAGCTCCGACCGGGAGGGAGGGGCGGTCCAGCTCCCCAGAGCATCCCTCCTGGATAGGGCATCCGCATTCCCATGGACTGCCCCGGACCTGTGAACAACCGAGAAGGCAAAAGGTTGTAATGATAGGAACCAGCGGGTGACCCTGGCGTTACTGTCCTTATTCCTTGACATCCAAACCAGTGGTGCATGATCTGTGACCAGGGTGAAGTGGCGCCCCAACAGGTAGTACTTCAGGGTTTCCAGGGCCCACTTGATGGCAAGACATTCCTTCTCCACCGTGGAGTATTTTTGTTCCCTCGGCAACAACTTCCGGCTGATATAAATAATCGGGTGTTCCTCACCTTCATGTAGTTGTGACAACACTGCCCCCACCCCTGTTTCCGACGCATCCGTCTGCACCACCATTGGCTTGGTGAAGTCCGGGGTTACCAGCACGGGTCCTGAACACAGTGCGGTCTTTAGGTCCTGAAAGGCTTTCTCCGTCTCCTCGGTCCATGTGACTTGGGCGGGCAGCCGGTCCCTGGTCAGATCTGTCAGGGGGCTGGCTACGGATGCAAAGTGGGGAATAAACCTCCGGTAGTAGCTGGTAAGCCCCACAAACGTGCGTACCTGTTTCTTGGTCAGGGGCCGTGGCCAGTCCTGTATCGCCTCCACCTTCTTCATCTGGGGTTTCACACATCCCCTCCCAATGGTGTAGCCCAGGTACTGCGCCTCCTGCAGACCGAGCTGGCACTTCTTTGGGTTAGCCGTTAGCCCCGCCTCCCGTAAGGCCTGCAACACTGCGCTCACCTGCTTCACATGAGTGTCCCACTCACTCCCATGGATGACTATATCGTCAATATAGGCGGCCGCGTACCCCCGATGGGGACGGAGTACCCGGTCCATCAACCTCTGGAAGGTGGGCGGGGCCCCGTGCAATCCGAAGGGTAGCTTCCTGTAGTGGAACAGCCCGTCAGGAGTGGCAAAAGCGGTTTTCTCCCGCGCCTCGGGAGCTAAGGGTACCTGCCAATAACCCTTTGTCAGGTCGAGCGTGCTGATATACCGGGCTGTCCCTAGCCGTTCTATGAGTTCATCTATTCGGGGCATGGGGTAGGCGTCAAATTTAGATATCTCATTTAGCTTCCTAAAGTCGTTGCAGAAGCGTATGGTGCCATCGGGTTTCGGCACCAACACTATGGGGCTGCACCACTCACTGTTTGACACCTCAATGACTCCCGCTTCCAACATAGTCTTTACCTCGGTCCTGACGGCCTCTCTCCTGGCCTCCGGTATGCGGTAGGGTCTCAATTTCACCTTTTTCCCGGGCTCAGTGATGATGTGGTGCTGTACCAGATTGGTGTGGCCCGGTTCACTGGAGAACACATCCTGGTTCTGGTCGACCAACTCCATGAGCTCCTGCCTCTGTGCTGGGCTCAGCTGTTCCCCTAGGGGCACCTTGGCAGGCCCGGTTTCACTGGTAGCCTTTGGAGGAATAGAGCAGAGTACATCCCGGGCATTCCATTTCTTTAACAGGTTTACATGGTAAATTTGAGTCGGCCTCCTTCGTCCCGGCTGTCGGACTCTATAATTCACCTCCCCTACCTTTTCAAGTACTGGTCCCAATTCCGTATTTCAAGTACAGAAACTTACACTCTGTTGTGGGGACAAGTACCAGCACTTTATCTCCGGGCTGGAAGTCTCGCTGTTGGGCCCCTCTGTTGTAGACCCGTGCTTGGGCAACCTGGGCCTCCTGCATGTGTTCCCGCACCAGGGGCCACAGGGTGGCCATCCGGTCCCTCATGTCTCCCACGTGTTCCACCATGGTTCGATGGGGCGATGGTTGCTGTTCCCAGGCTTCCTTCGCTATGTCCAGCAGCCCCCGGGGTCGTCTCCCATAGAGGAGTTCAAATGGAGAGTGGCCGGTCGACGATTGGGGCACTTCTCTGATCGAGAACATGAGATAGGGAAGCAGCTGGTCCCAATTCCGTCCGTCCGCCTCCATCACCTTCTTCAGCATCTGCTTCAGGGTCCGGTTGAACCTTTCCACTAGTCCATCGGTCTGCGGGTGATATACTGAGGTGCGCAACTGTTTTATTTGCATTAATTTGCAGAGGTCTTTCATGATTCGTGACATGAACGGGGTTCCCTGGTCTGTCAAGATCTCCTCGGGAATGCCCACCCGGGAGAACATCAGGACCAACTCACGTGCAATTCCTTTTGAGGCCATGGTGCGCAGTGGAATGGCTTCAGGGTACCTAGTGGCATAATCCAGTATCACCAGGATGTACTGGTGCCCCGGCTGCTCTTGGGTAGTGGTCCCACCAGGTCCATGGCAATCCTGCTGAAAGGAACTGAAATAATGGGTAGGGGAATTAATGGGCCACGGAAATGTGGTTTTGGTGCCACCTGTTGGCACTCCGGGCAACTGCGGCAGTAATCTTCCACTGCCCTCTTTACCCCGGCCAGTGGAATCTTGCCTTGATCCGGTCCAGGGTCTTCTCCACCCCTAGATGAGCCCCAAGAAGGTGGGAGTGTGCCAGCTGCAGGACTGATTGAACAAAGGGACGGGGCACCAACAACAACTCCACACATTCATCATTCCTCTTTACGACCTGATACAACAACTTGTTCTTGATGGCAAAATGAGGGTATGTGATCAGACCTACCCCCTCGATGGCCTTCCCGTCCACCACGGTCACCTGCTGGAGAGCACTCGTCAGGTTGGGATCCTCCAGTTGGGCTGTTCCGAACCGTCCCGATAATGAGGCAGGCTCTGGCGTTGCCTCCTGGTCCATCGGGAACAGATTGTCCATACTCGCCTCCCCTGCCTCCTGTCCTGTGTCCCCTGCGTCACTTCCCGATAGAGGTTCAGTTGACCCCTGTGGGTCCACCTCGTGTAGGCCACACATCCGGACCTCCCTCTTATCGGCCCTCGCCCTTCTCCGGTGTCCTCTTTCCTTTAGGTTCCCCCGCTCTCCCCCCTCTCCGGCCAAACTGGCCCACAGTTGGCTGAACAGTGGGGAGTCCCTCCCAATAAGAACCGGCACTGGCAGGTTTGGGACGACTCCCACTGGTCCTGTGTATTGCCCTTTTGTGGTCTGTAGGTGAAGGAGGGTAGTGGGGTAGTTCTTAGTCTCCCGTGTATGCATGTTACTGCCACAGTGTCCCTCAAGCTCGTGGACCGGGCGAAGTCCGGTCGGATCAGGGTCACCATACTCCCGGAATCCAACATAGCTGTCGTGTCCCTTCCGTTGGCCTTCACCGGAGTGACTGGGGAAGGACCACTTTCCTCCCCCAGCAAACCGTCAGCAATCTGCAGGGACGCCCGGTTGTTAGCTCACCAGCTGATGCCGACGGCATCGAGACATCACGACTCGGACAGGTCCATGAGATGTGTCCCGGCTCGCCACACTCGTAGCACTTTCTGCTGTCTGGGTTCAGGAAGGGCCGACGTCTCGGGGGGGCTGGCTCTTGGCGTCTCCCTGGCCGGGATCCTGCCGTGGTCCTCCGTCCTTATCCGCTCCCGCTCCTGCTCCTTTGGGCGAGGGTTGGGTTCCCCCCCTCAGTGGACGTCCACTGCGTAGGACTTCCACAGCCGCCTGGTGACCTTCCACCAACTCCACCAACTGATCTGCGCTCTGCGGGTTAGCTTGGCTGGCTAACTTTTTAGCCTCGTATGGGAGGGACCGCAAGAATTTGTCCATGACCACCTTCTCTGTGGCCGTAAGCGTCAGTGGGGCAGCCGTCAGCCAGCCTTTGGCCAACCTAATTAGATCGTGCATTTGTGAGCGCGGCGACGCCGTTGCATCATAAGTCCAATCATGAAACCTCTGTGACCTACTTATCAACGTGTATCCATACCGGCGTAGTATTTCCTTCTTCAGCCCTTCGTAGTTAGACGCCTGATCGTCCGTCAGGTCCTGATACGCCTTCTGTGCTGTGCCTGACAGGAACGGTGCGAGTAGGCTGGCCCATTGTGCTGGATCCCACTTCTCCCGAACCGTCCTCTCGAAGGTATTGAGGTATGCCTCTATATCATCCGTCTCTGTCTGCTTTAAAAGAAACCTGCTGGGGGCAGGACGGGAAGCTGTAGCGCCTGCAGCCACGCCGCCATGTCCGGCTGCTAGCGCTCCCACCAGCTCCCGGGTCGTAGCCTGATGCGCCATGCTCACTTCCACTAGCTGTTTCATCAACGCTTCCATTGTTGTCCCTGTGTTGGTCTATCTATTTGACTTGGTTTTGGCTACAAGCACGCATTCTCCACCACGTGTAGCGGGCCAGTGGGTGTGGGGTTTCCACGCCACCAAGTCAAATGATACACACACCGAGAGCAGTTCAATAAGGTGGTTTATTCACGATAGACGAATAAATGTCACCAGGGTGGGGAAAAGGGTAATCCAGAGTCCGTAGTCTGTAGTCCGTAGTCCAGGGGTCGTCACCGGGAGGGTTCTCACACAAAGCGGTCGCTACACAAATAATCTGTCAATGTTCAGGTTTCCTGCACTCTTTGGCCACACACAGTTCGCAGAGGCTCACGCAGAGGCACTCCATAGTCGCTTTCCCCCATGTGGTTGCATGCTCCCTTTTATCCCCAAGCACTCCTGCCTAATGCACCTCAGGCTTGCATCGTTAAGGGAGGCAGTCCCTGTAAAGCTTGGGGGTGGAGCCAGCATGCTGCCACATACCTCCCCTCAATCACCACCCCTCCCTGGCGTCTGCCACACCACCTTACCACTATACCGCTCTCTGCAACCAGGTACCTGAAAGTGTAGCATTTAGGAAAGGTTTGGGACAAACAGGAAGATGGAGTTTAAACAAAATAAACATTCAGCCCACAGGGGCACGAGAAAGAGCATCTCCTATCACATTATCTCTGCCTTTAATGTGTCTGATGTCGAAGCTGAGACGTTGATTCGGGCATCGCAACGAACTTAGAAATGTCAACGGGTTATGGTCAGTATACACAACCAAAGAATTGTCCCTGTGACCAACATAAACTTCAAAATGTTGAATCGCCCAGATCAAAGCCAGTGCTTCCTTCTCTATTGTGGAGTAATTTAGCTGATACGAATTAAACTTTTTAGAAAAGTAGCAAACTGGTCGGTCGATTTCATCCTTCGCTTGCAACAAGACTGCCCCTGCGCCCACCTGGCTAGCATCCACCTGGAGCTTAAAGGGTGCATCTAAGCATGGTGCAGCCAGAACGGGAGCAGAGCACAGGAGAGATTTTACATTTTCAAATGCCTCTTGGCAATGGCGAGACCACACAAACTTTGTCTTACTCTTCAATAGGTCTGTTAATGGTGCAACTACTGTCGAAACGTTTTTTCAAAAACTACGGTAGTAACCTACCAAGCCCAAAAAACGCATCAGCTCTTTTTTCGTAATCGGAACGGGATAACGTGCAACAGCTGTAACTTTCACACCGACTGGGCGCACCTGCCCTTGACCAACCACCCGGCCGAGGTACGTCACCGTTGCCTTGGCAAACTCACACTTAGCCAGATTGACGGTGAGACGCGCCTCAGCCAAGCGATCGAACAGGGCATGGATGCGCTGGACATGAATGTCCCACGTATCACTGAAGATAACTTCGTCATCGAGATAGACGCCGCACCCTTCTAGACACTGACACAACCAAATTCATAAGGCGCTGAAAGGTTGCAGGCGCATTACGAAGGCCAAAACTCATCACAGTGTACTCATACAATCCGGTTGGAGATATAAACGCAGATATTTCCCTTGCTCGAGCCGACAGAGGAACTTGCCAATACCCCTTTAGTAAATCAAATTTGTGCAACCTGGTCTATGCAATCTTCCATTCGCGGCAATGGGTAAGAGTCTGGTTTGGTGACTTTATTAACTTTACGGTAGTCCGTACAGAATCTCGGCGATTTGTCAGGTTTGTCCACCAACAAACAAGGTGATGCCCAACTGGAGGAGGATGGTACCGCAATACTGTTATCCAACATGTACTTGACCTCGGACTCCATTATTTTACATTTGTGTAGTGCACATCTATAGAAACGTTGTTTAATGGGTGTACTGTCGCTCACATCAACATCGTGTTTTATTAAATGTGTTCGCGATGGTGTATCGCCAAACAGGACCAGATAGTCCCCAATTACCCCCGCAAGTTCGCTACCCTGACATTCTGGTAAATGACCAAGCAAACTGTCCAAATTAAGTAGCGTCTTTAGCGTTTTTAAGTCTACCGCAAACCACAGGATCATCAGGTGAACAGTTAACTACCTCTCCGTCCACCCCCAGAGCAGGAACCATCAAACCTGGGGACACAGAATGAACAGTGAGTGGAGGGCTGACATTTGAACTGACGGAGCTGGAGTCAGATACCACAGGAGACGCACGAGAATAATAAGGTTTTAATAAGTTTACATGACAGAGCTGGGAGGATTTCCTACGCCGTGGAGTGGCAATGAAATAAATTTGTTCCGACACTTGCCATTCCACAGTAAATGGACCTGTATATTTTGCCTGAAATGGCGAACCAACCAGGGGGAAAAGAACCAGAACTTGATCCCCAGGACTGAACTGGCGGCATTCTGCCTGTCGGTCAAACAGACTTTTCATTTTTGACTGTGCCACCTCCAGGTTTTCACGAGCTCTTTCAACGGCTGTGTACAAACGGTGCCGAAACCCGTTCACGTAGTCGATCAGATTTTTAGGTGGGTCAACCTCTGCCAAATCATCCCGAAGGACCGCTAGGGGACCGCGCACCGTATGGCCGAAAACGAGATAATTTGGACTAAATCCTGTGCTCTCTTGTATGACCTCCCTGGCTGACAACATCAACCATGGCAGACCTTCCTCCCAATCTCCCCCTATCTCTGTGCAAAACGCACGCAGCAGGGATTTTAAAGTTTGATGGAAGCGCTCCAACGCTCCCTGACTCTGCACTCAAAAAAATGATTCTTGGCCATCATAAACATGAAGCAATATTTTTAAATAAAGTGTAACTGAAATATATAAAATCAAAACGATATTTATCCAAAAACTTAAACTTAACGTAAATATGCTTCGCATAAACTGAACGTAAACGAATCAAATAAACTTTACCTACTTACTTTACTAACTTTACTACTGGATCCCAAAAGGAGGCTTTGCGCATGTGCGAGAGTAAGGAAACGTCACTCCACCCACGTGACTCCTGAACTCTGCGCGTGGACTTGGCCATGTGACCAGATTCTGACCGACCGAGCGGACAAAGTTAGAAGGTAAGTCCAATCATTTGCCATCTGAAGTGTTGTGTTAAGCAATATGTTATTTCAGAATAATTTGTATTACAAAGACGGATATAGTTCTTTTGCCAATTATATAATTTAGTTTAGCAGTGTCCGAGAATGCTAAATGGCCTGCTATGTGATTTAGCACGAGCTAGCAGCACCACTTCCATTTAGCATAGCATTCTGTGAAACATGTTCACGACTGTGCTTCCAAAGCAGAGGACCTCCAGTAGAGATTACAGTGTTATTACAGGTATTACAGTAGAGTTTTCTGCTCAATAGGCTGCTGCCTCAACAGCTCACTTCCATTTCTGGCTAGTCTCATCATGATTCGCTAGCATTTGCTATCCGTCTTAGCACTATTTAGCAACACAGTTTACACGATGCGATGCTAATGTTGTGCTGAGGATTCGTCAGACACCAGAGACAAGGATTTGTTTTGAGTTAAGTTCAAAAGTGCTTTATTTTAAGCTTTGCATGAATATTGCATTTCCGAACAGTTATACGTGCACGGACCTAATTAGAACATTCAACAGGGTTGAACGTCCGGAAAAAAGGCGCTTGGACAAGGTGCGCAGCGGATTTCATAGGTTCTCCGTTAGGGAGCCTATTGGTCAAATATTAAAGTAGCAGGCGGAGCTTGTTTTAGCTATAAGCGGCCTGGTTGGAGCTCTGGGCATATCCGCCCACACTGGCTCACGTCCCATTGGTTGCTGTCATCTTTCAGTGTGTGTGTATGTTGTTGAGTGTACATGTGCGAATCTGGTCTGAACTGGTTTTATTCGGGCAATCTGTACTATTTCCTTATCTTGTTATTTGTCAGTTTTCTACAGTGAGGGTATTGTCCTAGTAGAATACGACCTTGCCTACTCCTTAAGCCAGGTGGTTGATTCATCATGTGTGTATGTGTGTGTCTCAGGCCCTCCCTGTTCTTGTGTGACTGTTCAAGCTTGGCGTGTAGACGCGGGGATGCTCTCACGCAGTTTCTGACCTTCTACAGTACTTTTCCACTCTTTCTGAGTGCCTGAGTTTATGTGTAATAAAGTAAAGCGTGTTTGTTAATACTGCTGTCATGATTATTTTATATCACAAAACTAACACCACTGGTTGTACACTGCGGTCCCTGTCGCGACTAGCATCCGATAATAGGCCTCGTTTCGCTGATGCCCCCGATCATGACTTTACATTAATCTATGTGTCTATGTCTATGTGACCTTTCTGAACATGTTTGAATTGAGACTTTTGTTTGGACAGAAAGAACCCACTGAGCTGTTCAACAGGGCAACGATACAAACTGTAAAAACATGTAATGCTAAGATTAGCTTTTCTCATGATCTAATGAAAATATAAACAATGCAGTCAAGAGGATTCTGCTTGTGTTTTCAGGTTAAGTTAGCATCCGGTTCATTCCCAGTTAGGGTTTCAAATGCAATGAATGTTATTTGGCATATTGAAAATAAACATAAATTTAGAATAACATAAAATGGTACATTGCAAGATCAGACAGTTTCGACCACACACACCCCTCTGCAACTGGCTATTTCTCATCCTGGTTGAAAACTAACCTTGTATTATTTTCCATTTCTTACAGGTACAGCACTGTGGGGTAAACATCAACAAAGTAGATCACATCTTGTATAGGCAACCTCTCAATTTAGGTGAGTAAAAACATATGATGGCATTGATATTAACTAAGCCATAGTTTTCTGCTAAAATGTTGGCTCTATCTTGAGCTTGTTCTTTTATTTTTTCTGTTTTAGGTGGAATATGTGAATGGGCGTATGGGAATGTAAGATGTGTGGAAAATCAGTAGGAAGTAGGTATGAATTGCTTAAACATAGCAAGCTAAAATATGGCCATCGTGGGAACAGGTTCCGGCATCACTGTTCGTACTCTAACTGCCCTTGCACTTTTAGATTATGGAACAGTCTTTTGAGTCATATATACCGTAGCCACAAAACTCAAACATATTCAGAGCCACCTGAGTTATCTACATCTTCATGTCAACTGTATTCATGTCATGAGCTTTCAAATGAACGGGATTACTTCAGTCATGTAAACGTACATTTACGAAGACATGAAACTGTAACGTGCATGTTTAAAGGGTGTGTGTTTAAAACTAACATCTACAATACATGGTTGAGAATAAGAGGGTTATGAACAATGTCTTGAAATTTCCTTACGTGGATACTCATTTGTATTGTGCCTTCTTTTGCAGAGTGAGGACATTGAGCTCAAGAGGGACTGTGTCCTTAGAAGTCTGTATATCTACCTCAATGAGGACAGCAACGCTTATATCAAGGAGTACTTGGTTAGTAATATCATTTTACCGTGAACTTTCAGTGTTAAACATGCCATGTCATCCTTTCTCTCAAAATGGTCAATTTGTTTTTCACCATCAGAACACAGACAGTGGGGAAGCTGAGAGAGAGAGATCGCACAGACCACCATGGGGCTTTACGTAATTCACAAAGAAGGTGCTGATAAAGAGGGTCCAGAGGATGTTGGAGTGGAGCTGCTAAGCAACCTGAGAAGCATTTCCTTTGGATGTGCCATGCTTTTTGGTCTGATTTACGCACTCAACCTGAGCTATATCCGGAAACTCAAATTCACATTTGAGTTCTTCCGGAAAGTGTTGTTGAACTTGGATGGCAAGAAATTGTCTCCAAAGGACCAAACACTTAAAATGAAGATGCGCTCACACGATTCAGTGAGCTCACACGGACAATGCTGGAGAGTTGAGCTAGCCACTCTTTGGCTTGTTGGCCACTGACATTTTGATGACCTGGTAAATGACTGTAATGAAGCAACTAGTGACTCACTAGTTTGTGTGGTTTGAAAGGCTTTCCTAAAAGTTTTAAGGTGTTGCATTTTCCCTTTATTCTCCAAGTATTGTATGGTTTACTGCACTTCATAGTTTGCACTTTATTTGTTTAATTGTAACATTACCCAGGTTTCTTGGCAATTGCAGGTTTTGCTGATGTATCCCTGTTGTTTGAATTGCTGCTGGTAAAAATACATTTAAAGTCCCTGTAATTTTGAATAGAGGTGTTCTGATACCATTTTTTCCTGCCCTGTACCTATTCTTATACTTGTGTATCGGCCGATACCGAGTATCAATCCAATACCGTTAAAAACAAAAAAAGTTAAACAGGTCAGAATTTCCTAAGATCTATTTTATATTGTGTGAAAACATCAAGCAACAATTTTTTCAAGTTTGTCACCAAAACTACATTTTACAAGATTACATTTTTAACATCATAACATTTTAATTTACCTTCACCCAATACAATTTTTTACAAAATGATATCAGAACGTGATATCTGATTGGTGCATAGACTCGCCAATACCTGAGCCAGCTTTTTAGGCTGTATCATAGTCATTGGCGAAACTGGTATCGGAACAACTCTAAATTTTAAGGTGCCGTACCAATGGCGTATTTGCACTGTATACATTTTAATGTATAAGCTTACAGAACTGTCCTTGTATGCATTGAGAGATGTATTACAAATATATGTTACTTTAATAAACTAGGGCCCTTTCTCAATACCAAGTATCGTCAAGTTTGGACTTGCAAACTTGCTAGTTCAGACTTGGATAGTTCGACTCAGGAGTACAAACTCCCGAGGATGGGAGGACGCAGTACGTCATTTTGCAATCGGAACAGCAGCGAACTTGATGACGTCAGCAACTCAGCTCGGCTCTGGTCCTGTCTACTCCGGTTATCTTCACTGTCATATATATTGACAATAAAACGAAAATGATAATTATAATATAATAATGTAAAAAATGATAAGGACATCAAAATGGATCAGAGGCTGGTTGCCGTTGCTGTCAGTGCGCTTTATAGAGAAGCTGAAGAGGACGGGCCATATTAGCCTGTCTCTCTAGCTTTGTACGTTTGTCTAATCATCCTATGCTTTTTAACCTGTCTACTATCATTTATATGTAGACTTGACAGTTTACTTGGCACACCTAGGTTAAAAACTAATGCAGTTTAATATTGTATAAAGTCTTTATTTAATGTTTTAGAGGTGGTGATTTATTTTTTGTGTCAGCTTGGTTTTCAGTGCTGTTGAACTGTAACGTTATACTGAGAGGTGTTTCTAATATTTAGTCTACCCTTCATATACATGGGATGGACCAACACCTCTGAAAAACTATTTACATTTTAAAAAAGCAACATTATAACCTTGCTGAAGTTAACATGTACAGTATATACAGGGCTGTTATATTAGACTACATTAGCTTTATCTAGGCCTACCTGATAAACTGGCAAGTTCAGGGGAGGTTTGATACTTTAGTTTAATATTGGAATGGATTAGCATACATTCCCCATACAGACCTGCCATTTGTCTTCTTGGTACTCAACATAAAGAGGCGGATACTCAGTCTGACAGGCCTTGGACAGTTAGGTGCACAAACATCACAATACATCAATGCAAAAGTAGCCTACCTGTACTTCATCTGTGCCACGCACATCATTAGTCATTAACCAGGACAGACATCAACAGAAACAAGACATTTCATGTCTATAATACAGTAATCATGTAGGCTACTGTAACTTTTTGACTCAGAACCTGGGAAGATAGGTGTGCTCTTACACTGCCTATCAAGCAATGAAATAAATAGATTACATTAATAACAGTAAGCACTGGATCAAACAGGTCAGAGGTTAGAGGGAAACTTTATTCTGGTAGACTTCAACAATTGATAGACAATTCATATTTAGAAAACAGTTTAATAAATATCAAATAGTAAAAACACATAAATAAGCAATAAATATAATACATAATAGACCGACTGTACCACCTGGCAGTGGATTAGTCCGCCCCTGGTTGTTGCAGCAAACTTGTTGTTGTTCTACTTCTTTTTGGCCTGTTTGGCAGTTATTTCCAGGTCAGAAGTGGTTACAAAGTCCCTGGAAAAAAACATGAACAAAGAGTGACACAGAGTGACACACTGCCTCTTCAATAAGATATGAATCATGATGGATGGAGACAGCACAAACCTGTCTCCATCCCTGACCCAGTCATACAGGCAATGAGGGCCTGGGTTTCCTCAGTTGCCCCTTGAATAAAGTATTGCTTTAATGTTAGTTTGATTGCACAATAATAGCAATTATAACAAGTGTGTATAATAGGGAATAAAGACAAGCAAAACAAATTGGTCAAAAGTACAAAGGCAGGGCTCTAACTTGGTGCAAAGTTAAAGTTGAACAATATATATGTAAAGTTATGAAACTTAACTTTGCCCTCTGCCAAACCAATTTGCACGGTAACTAATAATAGATGTAAACTCAGAGAGCAAAGATTGCTCGTTAGATATCCCCCAAACGAGTTATATCTCATGTTTAACCACTACAGAGACACCAGAGCCAGCGGCACATTTGGAAAGGCCTTGCCGAGATCAGGCTGTTGTCAGCGAGCTACATGAGCATCACCGCCCGGTCTCCTCTCTGGAACTCTCATATCTCCGACAAACGTCGTCGCTATTTTCAAGTAGGCTCTATCTTGATAAATCCACCGCATATTTTAAGTCTTAACAACTACATTCTCGCTTAAAAAAATCTTAAAACTAAATTCCGTTACACAACAACAGCAGTATTTCTAAAATTATAACTTACAGTTGTGAGTTGTCTCCGCCATTGTTGTCTCTTGTTTGCTGGTGCGAAATGCATTCTGGGATACTTGGTTGTCCAAAGTCTTCTCCGATGCATCCCCGATATGACGGGCGGAGCAAGAACACTTCCGGGCATTTGGACTGTACTTGGCTGAATGCGAACTTGTGTTTTGGAACAGTACTTGGGCCGCGCTAGATGACGTTTCACAAGTTCAGGAGGACACAAGTGCAGAGAAGTTCACTTATTGAGAAACAGTTTATGGAAAAGTTCCCCTTAACTTGTAATTGTCACAGTCACACCTGTTCACTCTTCCTGCACTATTTCTCTCAGCTCACAGCCCAGCCCCCGCTCTCTTACCACACTCTCCCTCACTCACCTAATCAGCCTCATGCAGTGCACCTGTCTGCCACACCCACCTCATCAGCACAATCACTCTCACCTGCTCACTCTGCTGCACTACTCACCTCAGTATAAATACCCCAGTCTCACACACACTCACTGCCAGATCGTTCTCCGCATTATGCCAGACCTTCCAGCGTTACTTCCCGGACTGACTTCCCGTTGCCAACACCGCTTGTTTGGACTTCTCCGCCTTGCCTCTGCCCCGGTAACTGACTCAGCCTTCCGTCCCAGACCACGGTATTCCTACCTTGCCTCTGCCCCGGTTAACCGACTCAGCCTTCTGTGACCGACCACGAGATTTGCCTTTGCTCCTTTTGGTTTTTGTCTGCCTGCTCCGCTGACGGATCAGCGCTCTGATGAGTGGAATATTCCCCGTGAGTTATCTCCTGCCTGTCTACAGTAATACTTGAATTAATACATAAGGTTTATGTAAAAGTTCCCCTTAATGTAACATGTAATACTTAAACGCATAAAATTTATTCATGAATTTGTATCAATTTAATCAAATCACTCAAAATCAATTTATGCATACTGACTCAAAGTGATATAAAAGCACTGTGTTTAATGTGAATCTTTACATTGAACTTGTATGATAAAATTAGATGGAAAATTTACACGTAATTGAAATACTTAGTCAACGTTTTCGGTACTTTTTTTTTTTTTTTTTTTTTTTTTTTTGAGTGTGTGCATGATATGTAGACGCGCGATTATGCTTCACCTTCAACACCTGGGAAAACAAATGTGACGTGAAGTTTGAGCCTTGGTCACTCTGAATCACTCGTGGAATACCAAAAATTTAAATAAACTGTCAAAACCTTGACCACTGACCTTGCAGAGATAGAACGCGGCAGGATACCTAGTAGTTTGACACATAACGGTCAGCAAGTATGAGCATCCAGATTTCGCGGTGGGCAACGGCCCCACACAGTCTATAATTAAATGCTCAAATGGTTGGCTAATATCTGAAATGGGACAGAGCGGTGCTAGCTTGACCGACTGACACGGCTTCCCAGTAAATTGACAGGTATGACAGGACTGGATATATTCGGAGACCTCCCGCTTTATCTTAGGCCAAAAAAAAAATACCGGAGGACCCGATCGTAGGTTTTCCTCACACCCAGATGTCCAGACTCGTAGTGTGCAATTTTAAGCACGGTGTCACGATACTTTTCAGGCACAACGATTTGAAACACTGGCTCACCAACAAAATCACCCTCACAGGGCACCCATTTCCTCACCAGCAACTTATTCTGAAGAAAATAGCCATGAGCAACATTTTTTATCTCACCGCCTGACAAGACACTATCCCGCAACTTGGACGACGGATCAGCATTTTGATTTCTAAACGGACGGAGGAAGATCAGGCAGGGGAACGACTCAGCCCTTACCTCACCAACTACCGACGCAGACAGGTCAGGAACGGTCCTACTACGACTCTGTGCTCACGTCACAGCGCACACAAGAAATACTTCTGGAAACCTCTGACCAGCCTCATCTGGCCTCCTGGACGCACGCGGCTTTGGAGTAACTACGGGAAGAGGCGGCCCATCAGCCCTTATAGCACTCTCAATCATCACTACACCATCAATTGGCAAAGCAGGCCGCACACCAACAGCTACCTCGCCATGCACCATGTTATGCCGTGGTACCGGTATCAGCCTCATTTCCATTCCCTGCATGAAGATAAAATCCCCTGTTTCTGTAGCAAGTGAAAAAGGTAACACTGACTCCACAATAAAGGAATGCTTGGCTCCTGTATCACGCAATAGCTTTATAGGCACACGCTCCCCATTACCAACCAGAGACCCCACCGCATCAGCAATAAATGGCTCAAAATCATTTTTACCTGGATCAACCAATACGGGATTTAACCGCGGAACAAGCTGGAGCGGGTGCAGGTAAGAAAGTTTCATGCTTATTTTCAAACTGCAAAACAGGACAGTGATCCTTGACAATAGTTACACACCCTGCCATTGTCATCTCTAAGCGGGGACCCAGATGTTGAAAACTGGCTCCCACCGCAAGAGTTATAGTTATAACTCTTTCCTCTCATATTATCTCCAGAAAACACGTCCCCATAGCTACCTTTTTTATGGGTCAAATCAAAATCATCTGCCAGCTCAGCCGCTTTCAGTACTGTGGTTGCTTTCTGCTCACTCACATAAGCTGAGGAATCAAATTTTTGAACTCCTCCAACACCACTAACTCACACAAACCTTCAAAATCGTCAACCTCAGCAGCGGAACACCAGTGGTTAAAATGGCACAATAACTCTCGAACAAATTCAACATTAGTCTGTTTGTCACCCTTTACCCAATTTCTGAACTTTTGTCTAAGCTTCAGGCACTAACTCGTATGCTTTAAGAACGGCCGACTTCACTTTAACATAATCCAAACAATCAAGAGCACTCAACGCTGAATATGCCTCTTGAGCCCTACCAGTAAGGACGCACTGAAGCATTAAAGTTCCGTCTGCATCAGGCCAATGTTTTGCGTCTGCAATGCGCTCAAGGAGAAGGTGTCTGGGTCCTTCTCATTAGCAAACTAGCACCTACATCAAAAGAACTCGGCGTACTCATAGAAATATGGTCAACACATCAGGCGAAAGTTTGCCTTCTATCAGCCTCAATTTGTATTGCTGCACCTCCAATTTCATTTTTTCAGTCTCTTGCTGCAATTTTTCCAACTCAATCTGCCGTTCAGCTTCCACCCTCAGTCTACTTCTTTCCTGCTCAAACTCTAAAAACATCAACTCTTTCTGTTGCTCAAATGTCAACCCACCAGCTGACATAGAAAACTGCGCCGCCGGTGCAACGGGTACTGCCCTGTCCTATAAAGGCTCTCCTTTCCCAAGGACACCCTGTTCCACTAAAGCGGACAACACGATACTCTGAACCTCGCCCTTGCGTTTTTTTTATCACCTACATTAATTCCGTAACGTTCGGCTATCTGCACTAACTGCTCCCTAGTACAGCTATTGATGAACACCTCTGACTGCGCATCAAAAAACTCCTAACGAAGCCATAACTACTGATCAGCTGGACCCAACAGAACGCACAGCGTTACCTTCCCAAAGCGAACCCCCAGGAATATTCCCCACTAACTGCCTAACCCAAACTTACAAATACTTACTCCTAGTCTTTATGCGGCTTGCGGCGGGTATTTGCGCACTAAAAACCAGCGGATTTGTGAAGCTACCTGTTATCAGGTAACAACACAAGATCACGCGGACGTGCTCCCGAGACAGCTGTCAGAAGACAACTGACACTAACCACATCGCCACAACACTACCGCAAAAAATAAACACACGCAACCCAAAGGGGAAACGCCACTACAGCCTCACTGGGGAAATTCCAAAAGCGGCGCCACGGGCGGCACACTTACCTTCTCTTAGGACCACAACCAATTAACTCCCAGAAAAAAACAAAAAACATGCCTCCACAGAATCCAGGCGCATACCAAGCCGAACACCACCAGCCCCTAATTACCTGATCAGCGCGACACAAACGTGGGCCAAACAAATTAAAAGAATCCTAATAACTAACTAACAATTATAGATTAAGCCGGAATGGACGAGCCGCCAATTTGTCACGACCTGGCTCTGGGCCATGACAAATGAGTCACACCGTGTTCAGAAGGACAAGAAAACAAATTTATTTGTAACAAAATACCAGAAACTTGGACAAAACAGAATCAAAAGTTATGGTATGTGAGTATCAGTAGCATCAGTAATGTAGGGTGTGCGTGGAAGTGAGGAATGATGTGTTAGAATGTTGTTTAAGTGCAACATTAAACCAAAGAAGAACTACAGCAACGTAAACGGCCTTAACCAACAGGGTACCTGTAGTGAGAGAAAAACAGGACAACATGAGCAGTCTGGCCTAACCTTTATATACCCCAATGACACCGGGCCCAGGTGTCAAAGCAAGCCTTGATTACCAGCCCATCCCACAATCAAGTTGATGAATGCCAGGCACGACTGCAGAAGCCATCACAACATGAACAAATGTTCCCATTATGTTCTAAGGAATGAAGCAGACAAAGGTCTACAGGGCTGATGAGGTGCTCCAGACCTGCAGGCCTCGTCTTCACACCCCAAATTCTAAATAATACAAATCAAGGTCATTCGTTCAGTGGATGTTGTAGCTTCATTTTTGTTAAATCACATGTCTGACTATCAAACAAAACTATTCAATTCACATCACGCCTGAGTTAAAAAAACAGCACACAATAACTAATTATAGAGGAAAGTGGGACAGCAGCGTTTCCTGATGGTTCAGATGATCTCTGTGTGCACAGTCTCATTTTAGTTACTTTATGATGCATAAAAAGAACATAACATACAATTAATAATTATGATTTGGACACTTAAATGAGTGGTGAGTAAATAAAGAGCAACATAGAATAAACTGGGAGTCATGGAATACTCATTTACAGAGCTCTTTAAAACAGTAGCACACGTTGTATGGGAGAGTGTGAGGACTTCTGTTTGTCATCTGTTCTCTTTACAGCTGAAACTCATCAGCTTCAGTGGGTGTCCCACAGAGGGGAAGGAAACAAAGCAGGGAGGTGCATGATGGGACGTTTTCTTTTAAAATAAGGACACAGGTCATTTCAAACCTGTCTTTAAACACATGTACATTTTATGCAACCGGTTTGCAGATCCAGTTGCTTTCTGTGTCCTTCCCCACACTGCATAGGACTAACATCAACTAGTTTCATTGTGTTTTCATGAAAATATACTTTAATCACTTTTAGATGCATTTACAGCTTTTCTGCTGCCAAAAGACGTTTCACCCTTAAAATACCCGAAAAGTGTCTTTTCTGACAGGAAACCATACTTTACATGAGTTTCTTCAAGTAAGGGCCTCAGGACTCATGATAACAAGTTTCCTGATGTGTTCATGAAAACATGATACTTTCATCACTTTTAGATGCATTTATAGCTTTTCTACTACCAAAAGACGTTTCAGCCTTAAAATGCCCCAAAAGTGTCTTTTCTGACAGGAAACCATAGTTTACATGAGTTTCTTCATTAAGGGCCTCGGGTCTAATATCAACCAATTTCCTTGTGATTTCATGAAAACATGCTGGTTTCATCACTTTTAGATGCATTTACAGCTTTTCTGCTGCAAAAAGACGTTTCAGCCTTAGAATACCCCAAAAGTGTCTTTTCTGACAGGAAACCATAGTTTACATGAGTTTCTTCAAGTAAGGGCCTCTGGACTCATAATAACAAGTTTCCTTGTGATTTCATGAAAACATGATACTTTCTTCACTTTTAGATGCATTTACAGCTTTTCTGCTGCAAAAAGACGTTTCAGCCTTAAAATACCCCAAAAGTGTTTTTTCTGACAGGAAACCATACTTTACATGAGTTTCTTCAAGTAAAGGCCTCAGGACTACTATCAACTAGTTTTAATAAAAACATGATACTTTCATCACTTTTAGATGCATTTACAGCTTTTCTGCTGCCAAAAGACGTTTCAGCCTTATAGAACCCCAAAAGTGTCTTTTCTGACAGGAAACCATACTTTACATGAGTTTCTCCAAGTAAGGGCCTCAGGACTCATAATAACAAGTTTCCTTATGTTTTCATGAAAACATGATACTTTCATCACTTTTAGATGCAATTACAGCTTTTCTGCTGCCAAAAGACGTTTCAGCCTTAATGCCCCAAAAGTGTCTTTTCTGACAGGAAACCATATTTTAGATGAGTTTCTTCAAGTAAAGGCCTCAGGACTAATATCAACTAGTGTCCTTGTGTTTTCATGAAAACATGATACTTTCATCACTTTTAGATGCATTTACAGCTTTTCTGCTGCCAAAAGACGTTTCAGCCTTAAAATACCTCAAAAGTCTCTTTTCTGACAGGAAACCATACTTTACATGAGTTTCTTCAAGTAAGGGCCTCAGGACTAATATCAACTAGTTTCATTGTGTTTTCATGAAAACATACTTTCATCACTTTTAGATGCATTTACAGCTTTTCTGCTGCCAAAAGACGTTTCAGCCTTAAAATACCTCAAAAGTCTCTTTTCTGACAGGAAACCATACTTTACATGAGTTTCTTCAAGTAAGGGCCTCTGGACTCATAATAACAAGTTTCCTTGTGATTTCATGAAAACATGATACTTTCATCACTTTTAGATGCATTTATAGCTTTTCTACTGCCAAAAGACATTTCAGCCTTAAAATGCCCCAAAAACATGTCATTTTACATGAGTTTCTTCAGGAAGGGCCTCTGGACTCATAATAACAAGTTTCCTTTCATTTCATGAAAACAGTTTCTTCAAGTAAGGGCCTCTGGACTCATAATAACAAGTTTTCTTGTGTTTTCATGAAAACATGATACTTTCATCACTTTTAGATGCATTTACAGCTTTTCTGCTGCAAAAAGACATTTCAGCCTTAAAATACCCCAAAAGTGTCTTTTCTGACAGGAAACCATACTTTACATGAGTTTCTTCAAGTAAGGGCCTCTGGACTGATATCAACAAGTTTCCTTATGTTTTCATGAAAACATACTTTCATCACTTTTAGATGCATTTACAGCTTTTCTGCTGCCAAAAGACGTTTCAGCCTTAAAATACCCGAAAAGTGTCTTTTCTGACAGGAAACCATACTTTACATGAGTTTCTTCAAGTAAGGGCCTTTTCATAATAACAAGTTTCCTTGTGTTTTCATGAAAACATGATACTTTCATCACTTTTAGATGCATTTACAGCTTTTCTGCTGCCAAAAGACGTTTCAGCCTTAAAATACCCCAAAAGTGTCTTTTCTGACAGGAAACCATACTTTACATGAGTTTCTTCAAGTAAGGGCCTCTGGACTCATAATAATAGTTTCCTTGTCATTTCATGAAAACATGATACTTTCATCACTTTTAGATGCATTTACAGTGCCAAAAAGTTTCAGGCCTTTTCTGGACTAATAACAAGTTTTCTTGTGTCAGAAAACATTTTCATGAAAACATGATACTTTCATCACTTTTAGATGCATTTACAGCTTTTCTGCTGCAAAAGACGTTTCAGCCTTAAAATTTCAAAAGTGTCTTTTCTGACATGAAATCATACTTTACATGAGTTTCTTCAGGTAAGGGCCTCTGGACTCATAATAACAAGTTTCCTTGTCATTTCATGAAAACATGATACTTTCTTCAAGTAAGGGCCTCTGGACTCATAATAACAAGTTTTCTTGTGTTTTCATGAAAACATGATACTTTCATCACTTTTGGATGCATTAACAGTTTTTTGTGCTGAAAAAGACGTTTCAGCCTTAAAATACCCCAAAAGTGTCTTTTCTGACAGGAAACCATAGTTTACATGAGTTTCTTCAAGTAAGGGCCTCAGGTCTAATATCAACCAATTTCCTTGTGTTTTCTTGAAAACATGCTGCTTTCATCAATTTTAGATGCATTTCCGGCTTTTCTGCTGCAAAAAGACGTTTCAGCCTTAGAATACCCCAAAAGTGTCTTTTCTGACAGGAAACCATACTTTACATGAGTTTCTTCAAGTAAGGGCCTCTGGACTAATATCAACAAGTTTCTTGTGTTTTCATGAAAACATACTTTCATCACTTTTAGATGCATTTACAGCTTTTCTGCTGCCAAAAGACGTTTCAGCCTTAAAATACCCCAAAAGTGTTTTTTCTGACAGGAAACCATACTTTACATGAGTTTCTTCAAGTAAGGTCCTCAGGACTAATATAACAAGTTTCCTTGTGTTTTCATGAAAACATGATACTTTCATCACTTTTAGATGCATTTACAGCTTTTCTGCTGCCAAAAGACGTTTCAGCCTTAAAATACCCCAAAAGTGTTTTTTCTGACAGGAAACCATACTTTACATGAGTTTCTTCAAGTAAGGGCCTCAGGACTAATATCAACTAGTTTCATTGTGTTTTCATGAAAACATGATACTTTCATCACTTTTAGATGCATTTACAGCTTTTCTGCTGCCAAAAGACGTTTCAGCCTTAAAATACCCCAAAAGTGTCTTTTCTGACAGGAAACCATACTTTACATGAGTTTCTTCAAGTAAGGGCCTCTGGACTCATAATAACAAGTTTCCTTGTGATTTCATGAAAACATGATACTTTCATCACTTTTAGATGCATTTACAGCTTTTCTTCTGCCAAAAGACGTTTCAGCCTTAAAATACCCCAAAAGTGTTTTTTCTGACAGGAAACCATACTTTACATGAGTTTCTTCAAGTAAAGGCCTCAGGACTAATATCAACTAGTTTTAATAAAAACATGATACTTTCATCACTTTTAGATGCATTTACAGCTTTTCTGCTGCCAAAAGACGTTTCAGCCTTATAGAACCCCAAAAGTGTCTTTTCTGACAGGAAACCATACTTTACATGAGTTTCTTCAAGTAAGGGCCTTAGGACTAATATTAACTAGTATCCTTGTGTTTTCATGAATACATGATACTTTCATCACTTTTAGATGCATTTACAGCTTTTCTGCTGCCAAAAGACGTTTCAGCCTTAAAATACCTCAAAAGTGTCTTTTCTGACAGGAAACCATACTTTACATGAGTTTCTTCAAGTAAGGGCCTCTGGACTCATAATAACAAGTTTCCTTGTGATTTCATGAAAACATGATACTTTCATCACTTTTAGATGCATTTACAGCTTTTCTGCTGCCAAAAGACGTTTCAGCCTTAAAATACCCCAAAAGTGTTTTTTCTGACAGGAAACCATACTTTACATGAGTTTCTTCAAGTAAGGCCTCAGGACTAATATCAACTAGTTTTAATAAAAACATGATACTTTCATCACTTTTAGATGCATTTACAGCTTTTCTGCTGCCAAAAGACGTTTCAGCCTTATAGAACCCCAAAAGTGTCTTTTCTGACAGGAAACCATACTTTACATGAGTTTCTTCAAGTAAGGGCCTCAGGACTCATAATAACAAGTTTCCTTGTGATTTCACTTTTGAAAACATGATACTTTCTTCACTTTTAGATGCATTTACAGCTTTTCTGCTGCCAAAAGACGTTTCAGCCTTAAAATACCCCAAAAGTGTTTTTTCTGACAGGAAACCATACTTTACATGAGTTTCTTCAAGTAAAGGCCTCAGGACTAATATCAACTAGTTTTAATAAAAACATGATACTTTCATCACTTTTAGATGCATTTACAGCTTTTCTGCTGCCAAAAGACGTTTCAGCCTTATAGAACCCCAAAAGTGTCTTTTCTGACAGGAAACCATACTTTACATGAGTTTCTTCAAGTAAGGGCCTCTGGACTAATATCAACTAGTTTCTTGTGTTTTCATGAAAACATACTTTCATCACTTTTAGATGCATTTACAGCTTTTCTGCTGCCAAAAGACGTTTCAGCCTTAAAATACCCCAAAAGTGTTTTTTCTGACAGGAAACCATACTTTACATGAGTTTCTTCAAGTAAGGGCCTCTGGACTCATAATAACAAGTTTCCTTGTGATTTCATGAAAACATGATACTTTCATCACTTTTAGATGCATTTACAGCTTTTCTACTGCCAAAAGACGTTTCAGCCTTAAAATACCCCAAAAGTGTTTTTTCTGACAGGAAACCATACTTTACATGAGTTTCTTCAAGTAAAGGCCTCAGGACTAATATCAACTAGTTTTAATAAAAACATGATACTTTCATCACTTTTAGATGCAATTACAGCTTTTCTGCTGCCAAAAGACGTTTCAGCCTTAATGCCCCAAAAGTGTCTTTTCTGACAGGAAACCATACTTTACATGAGTTTCTCCAAGTAAGGGCCTCAGGACTCATAATAACAAGTTTCCTTGTGTTTTCATGAAAACATGATACTTTCATCACTTTTAGATGCATTTACAGCTTTTCTGCTGCCAAAAGACGTTTCAGCCTTAAAATACCCCAAAAGTGTTTTTTCTGACAGGAAACCATACTTTACATGAGTTTCTTCAAGTAAAGGCCTCAGGACTAATATCAACTAGTTTTTGTATTTCATAAAAACATGATACTTTCATCACTTTTAGATGCATTTACAGCTTTTCTGCTGCCAAAAGACGTTTCAGCCTTATAGAACCCCAAAAGTGTCTTTTCTGACAGGAAACCATACTTTACATGAGTTTCTTCAAGTAAGGTCCTCAGGACTAATATCAACTAGTTTCATTGTGTTTTCATGAAAACATACTTTCATCACTTTTAGATGCATTTACAGCTTTTCTGCTGCCAAAAGACGTTTCAGCCTTAAAATACCCCAAAAGTGTCTTTTCTGACAGGAAACCATACTTTACATGAGTTTCTTCAAGTAAGGGCCTCTGGACTCATAATAACAAGTTTCCTTGTGATTTCATGAAAAAAACATGATACTTTCATCACCTTTAGATGCATTTACAGCTTTTCTTCTGCCAAAAGACGTTTCAGCCTTAAAATACCCCAAAAGTGTTTTTTCTGACAGGAAACCATACTTTACATGAGTTTCTTCAAGTAAAGGCCTCAGGACTAATATCAACTAGTTTTAATAAAAACATGATACTTTCATCACTTTTAGATGCATTTACAGCTTTTCTGCTGCCAAAAGACGTTTCAGCCTTATAGAACCCCAAAAGTGTCTTTTCTGACAGGAAACCATACTTTACATGAGTTTCTCCAAGTAAGGGCCTCAGGACTCATAATAACAAGTTTCCTTGTGATTTCATGAAAACATGATACTTTCTTCACTTTAGATGCATTTACAGCTTTTCTGCTGCAAAAAGACGTTTCAGCCACAGGATACCCCAAAAGTGTCTTTTCTGACAGGAAACCATACTTTACATGAGTTTCTTCAAGTTAGGGCCTCGGGTCTAATATCAACCAATTTCCTTGTGATTTCATGAAAACATGCTGCTTTCATCAATTTTAGATGCATTTCCGGCTTTTCTGCTGCCAAAAGACGTTTCAGCCTTAAAATACCCCAAAAGTGTTTTTTCTGACAGGAAACCATACTTTACATGAGTTTCTTCAAGTAAAGGCCTCAGGACTAATATCAACTAGTTTTAATAAAAACATGATACTTTCATCACTTTTAGATGCATTTACAGCTTTTCTGCTGCCAAAAGACGTTTCAGCCTTATAGAACCCCAAAAGTGTCTTTTCTGACAGGAAACCATACTTTACATGAGTTTCTTCAAGTAAGGGCCTCAGGACTAATATCAACTAGTTTCATTGTGTTTTCATGAAAACATACTTTCATCACTGCTGCCAAAAGACGTTTCAGCCTTAAAATACCCCAAAAGTGTCTTTTCTGACAGGAAACCATACTTTACATGAGTTTCTTCAAGTAAGGGCCTCAGGACTCATAATAACAAACTTGTGTTTTAATGAAAACATGATACTTTCATCACTTTTAGATGCATTTACAGCTTTTCTGCTGCCAAAAGACGTTTCAGCCTTAAAATACCCCAAAAGTGTTTTTCTGACAGGAAACCATACTTTACATGAGTTTCTCCAAGTAAGGGCCTCAGGACTCATAATAACAAGTTTCCTTATGTTTTCATGAAAACATGATACTTTCTTCACTTTAGATGCATTACAGCTTTTCTGCTGCCAAAAGACGTTTCAGCCTTAAAATACCCCAAAAGTGTTTTTTCTGACAGGAAACCATACTTTACATGAGTTTCTTCAAGTAAGGGCCTCAGGACTCATAATAACAAGTTTCATATGTTTTCATGAAAACAATGATTTACTTTCATCACTTTTAGATGCATTTACAGCTTTTCTGCTGCCAAAAGACGTTTCAGCCTTAAAATACCCGAAAAGTGTCTTTTCTGACAGGAAACCATACTTTACATGAGTTTCTTCAAGTACGGGCCTCAGGACTAATATCAACTAGTTTCATTGTGTTTTCATGAAAACATACTTTCATCACTTTTAGATGCATTTACAGCTTTTCTGCTGCCAAAAGACGTTTCAGCCTTATAGAACCCCAAAAGTGTCTTTTCTGACAGGAAACCATACTTTACATGAGTTTCTTCAAGTAAGGCCTCAGGACTAATATCAAGTTTTCCTTATGTTTTCATGAAAACATGATACTTTCATCACTTTTAGATGCATTTACAGCTTTTCTGCTGCCAAAAAGACGTTTCAGCCTTAAAATACCCCAAAAGTGTCTTTTCTGACAGGAAACCATAGTTTACATGAGTTTCTTCAGGTAAGGGCCTTTGGACTCATAATAACAAGTTTCCTTGTGTTTTCATGAAATCGCTTTTAGATGCATTTCATCACTTTTAGATGCATTTACAGCTTTTCTGCTGCAAAAAGACGTTTCAGCCTTATAAAACCCCAAAGTGTTTTTTCTGACAGGAAACCATACTTTACATGAGTTTCTTCAAGTAAAGGCCTCAGGACTAATATCAACTAGTTTCATTGTGTTTTTTCATGAAAACATACTTTCATCACTTTTAGATGCATTTACAGCTTTTCTGCTGCCAAAAGACGTTTCAGCCTTATAAATACCTCAAAAGTGTCTTTTCTGACAGGAAACCATACTTTACATGAGTTTCTCCAAGTAAGGGCCTCTGGACTCATAATAACAAGTTTCCTTGTGATTTCATGAAAACATGATACTTTCATCACGTTTGGATGCATATACAGCTTTTCTGCTGCCAAAAGACGTTTCAGCCTTAAAATACCCCAAAAGTGTCTTTTCTGACAGGAAACCATACTTTACCTGAGTTTCTTCAAGTAAGGGCCTCTGGACTCATAATAACAAGTTTCCTTGTGATTTCATGAAAACATGATACTTTTTCATCACTTTTAATATCAACCATTTATTTCATGAAAACAGCTTTTCTCACCTGCCAAAAGACGTTTCAGCCTTAAAATACCCCAAAAAGTGTTTTTTCTGACAGGAAACCATACTTTACATGAGTTTCTTCAAGTAAGGGCCTCAGGACTCATAATATCAAGTTTCCTTGTCTTTTCATAAAAACATGATACTTTCATCACTTTTAGATGCATTTACAGCTTTTCTTCTGCCAAAAGACGTTTCAGCCTTAAAGAACCCCAAAAGTGTTTTTCTGACAGGAAACCATACTTTACATGAGTTTCTTCAAGTAAAGGCCTCTGGACTCATAATAACAAGTTTCCTTATGTTTTCATGAAAACATGATACTTTCATCACTTTTAGATGCATTTACAGCTTTTCTGCTGCCAAAAGACGTTTCAGCCTTAAAATACCTCAAAAGTCTCTTTTCTGACAGGAAACCATACTTTACATGAGTTTCTTCAAGTAAGGCCTCTGGACTAATAACAAGTTTCCTTGTGTTTTCAAAAAAAACATACTTTCATCACTTTTAGATGCATTTACAGCTTTTCTGCTGCCAAAAGACGTTTCAGCCTTATAGAACCTCAAAAGTGTCTTTTCTGACAGGAAACCATACTTTACATGAGTTTCTTCAAGTAAGGGCCTCTGGACTCATAATAACAAGTTTCCTTGTTTTTCATGAAAACATGATACTTTTTCATCACTTTTAGATGCATTTAGCTTTTCTGCTGCCAAAAGACGTTTCAGCCTTAAAATACCCCAAAAGTGTCTTTTCTGACAGGAAACCATACTTTACATGAGTTTCTTCAAGTAAGGGCCTCAGGACTCATAATAACAAGTTTCCTTGTGATTTCATGAAAACATGATACTTTCTTCACTTTAGATGCATTTACAGCTTTTCTTCTGCCAAAAGACGTTTCAGCCTTAAAATACCCCAAAAGTGTCTTTTCTGACAGGAAACCATACTTTACATGAGTTTCTTCAAGTAAAGGCCTCTGGACTCATAATAACAAGTTTCCTTGTGTTTTCATGAAAACATGCTGCTTTCATCACTTTTAGATGCATTTTACAGCTTTTCTGCTGCCAAAAGACGTTTCAGCCTTAAAATGCCCCAAAAGTGTCTTTTCTGACAGGAAACCATACTTTTAGATGAGTTTCTTCAAGTAAAGGCCTCAGGACTAATATCAACTAGTGTCCTTGTGTTTTCATGAAAACATACTTTCATCACTTTTAGATGCATTTACAGCTTTTCTGCTGCCAAAAGACGTTTCAGCCTTAAAATACCCCAAAAGTGTCTTTTCTGACAGGAAACCATACTTTACATGAGTTTCTTCAAGTAAGGGCCTCTGGACTCATAATAACAAGTTTCCTTATGTTTTCATGAAAATATGATACTTTCATCACTTTTAGATGCATTTATAGCTTTTCTGCTGCCAAAAGACATTTCAGCCTTAAAAATGCCCCAAAAGTGTCTTTTCTGACAGGAAACCATACTTTAGATGAGTTTCTTCAAGTAAAGGGCCTCTGGACTAATAATAACAACTAGATACTTTCTTCCTTGTGTTTTCATGAAAACATGATACTTTCATCACATCTTTAGATGCATTTACAGCTTTTCTGCTGCCAAAAGACGTTTCAGCCTTAAAATACCTCAAAAGTCTCTTTTCTGACAGGAAACCATACTTTACATGAGTTTCTTCGAAAAGTGTAAAGACTCTGGACTCATAATAACAAGTTTGCCCTTGTGATTTAATGAAAATATGATACTTTCATCAGTTTTTAGATGCATTTACAGCTTTTCTGCTGCCAAAAGACATTTCAGCCTTAAAATACCCCAAAAGTGTCTTTTCTGACAGGAAATCATACTTTACATGAGTTTCTTCAAGTAAGGGCCTCTGGACTCATAATAACAAGTTTCCTTGTGTTTTCATGAAAAACATACTTTCTGAAAATAGTAGATGGCCAGCTTTTCTGCTGCAAAAGACGTTTAATAAAAACAAAGTTTTTTTGTGTTTTCATGAAAACATGAGTTTCTTCAAGTAAGGGCCTCTGGACTCATAATAACAAGTTTTCTTGTGTTTTCATGAAACATCTGAAAATTAGATGCATTTACAGCTTTTCTGCTGCAAAAAGACGTTTCAGCCTTAAAATACCCCAAAAGTGTCTTTTCTGACAGGAAACCATACTTTACCCATGAGTTTCTTCAAGTAAGGCCATGTGGACTCATAATACCCGAAGTTTCCTTGTGTTTTCTGAAAACATGATACTTTCATGAGTTTTTAGATGCATTTACAGCTTTTCTGCTGCAAAAAGACGTTTCAGCCTTAAAATACCCCAAAAGTGTCTTTTCTGACAGGAAACCATACTTTACATGAGTTTCTTCAAGTAAGGGCCTCTGGACTCATAATAACAAGTTTTCTTGTGTTTTCATGAAACATCTGAAAATTAGATGCATTTACAGCTTTTCTGCTGCAAAAAGACGTTTCAGCCTTAAAATACCCCAAAAGTTTCTTTTCTGACAGGAACTTTCATACTTTTACATGAGTTTCTTCTAAGCCAAAAGGCCTTGGACTCATAATAACAAGTTTCCTTGTCTTTTCATGCAAAACATGATACTTTCATCACTTTTAGATGCATTTACAGCTTTTCTTCAAAAAGACGTCTGGACTCTTAAAAACAAAAGTGTCCTTTCATTGACAGGAAAACATGACTTTAGGAAACCATGAGTTTCTTCATAATAAGTTTCCTCTGACTCATAATAACAAGTTTCCTTGTGTTTTCATGAAAACATGATACTTTCATCACTTTTAGATGCATTTACAGCTTTTCTGCTGCAAAAAGACGTTTCAGCCTTAAAATACCCAAAAGTGTCTTTTCTAACATGAAACCATACTTTACATGAGTTTCTTCAAGTAAGGGCCTCTGGACTCATAATAACTAGTTTCCTTGTGTTTTCATGAAAACATGATACTTTCATCACTTTTAGATGCATTTACAGCTTTTTGCTGCAAAAAGACGTTTCAGCCTTAAAATACCCCAAAAGTGTCTTCTCTGACAGGAAACCATACTTTACATGAGTTTCTTCAAGTAAGGGCCTCTGGACTCATAATAACAAGTTTCCTTGTGATTTCATGAAAACATGATACTTTCATCACTTTTAGATGCATTTACAGCTTTTTCTTCTGCCAAAAGACGTTTCAGCCTTAAAATACCCCAAAAGTGTCTTTTCTGACAGGAAACCATACTTTACATGAGTTTCTTCAAGTAAGGGCCTCTGGACTCATAATAACGAGTTTAATTGTGTTTTCAGGAAAACATGATACTTTCATCACTTTGAGATGCATTTCCAGCTTTTCTGCTGCAAAAAGACGTTTCAGCCTTAAAATACCCGAAAAGTGTCTTTTCTGACAGGAAACCATACTTTACATGAGTTTCTCCAAGTAAGGGCCTCAGGACTAATAATAACTAGTTTCCTTGTGTTTTCATGAAAACATGATACTTTCATCACTTTTAGATGCATTTACAGCTTTTCTGCTGCCAAAAGACGTTTCAGCCTTATAAATACCCCAAAAGTGTCTTTTCTGACAGGAAACCATACTTTACATGAGTTTCTCCAAGTAAGGGCCTCTGGACTCATAATAACAAGTTTCCTTGTGTTTTCATGAAAACATGATACTTTCATCACTTTTAGATGCATTTACAGCTTTTCTGCTGCAAAAGACGTTTCAGCCTTAAAATACCCCAAAAGTGTCTTTTCTGACAGGAAACCATACTTTACATGAGTTTCTTCAAGTAAGGGCCTCTGGACTCATAATAACAAGTTTCCTTGTGTTTTCATGAAAACATGATACTTTCATCACTTTAGATGCATTTACAGCTTTTCTTCTGCCAAAAGACGTTTCAGCCTTAAAATACCCCAAAAGTGTTTTTTCTGACAGGAAACCATACTTTACATGAGTTTCTTCAAGTAAGGGCCTCTGGACTAATAACAAGTTTCCTTGTGTTTTAATAAAAACATGATACTTTCATCACTTTTAGATGCATTTACAGCTTTTCTTCTGCCAAAAAGACGTTTCAGCCTTAAAATACCCCAAAAGTGTCTTTTCTGACAGGAATTCATACTTTACATGAGTTTCTTCAAGTAAAGGCCTCAGGACTAATAATCAACTAGTTTTAATAAAAACATGATACTTTCATCACTTTTAGATGCATTTACAGCTTTTCTGCTGCCAAAAGACGTTTCAGCCTTTAAATACCCCAAAAGTGTCTTTTCTGACAGGAAACCATACTTTACATGAGTTTCTTCAAGTAAGGGCCTCTGGACTCATAATAACAAGTTTCCTTGTGATTTCATGAAAACATGATACTTTCATCACTTTTAGATGCATTTACAGCTTTTCTGCTGCAAAAGACGTTTCAGCCTTAAAATACCCCAAAAGTGTCTTTTCTGACAGGAAACCATACTTTAGATGAGTTTCTTCAAGTAAGGGCCTCTGGACTAATATCAACTAGTTTCCTTGTGTTTTCATGAAAACATGATACTTTCATCACTTTTAGATGCATTTACAGCTTTTCTGCTGCCAAAAGACGTTTCAGCCTTATAGAACCCCAAAAGTGTCTTTTCTGACAGGAAACCATACTTTACATGAGTTTCTTCAAGTAAGGGCCTCTGGACTCATAATAACAAGTTTCCTTGTGATTTCATGAAAACATGATGCTTTCTTCACTTTTAGATGCATTTACAGCTTTTCTGCTGCAAAAAGACGTTTCAGCCTTAAAATACCCCAAAGTGTCTTTTCTGACAGGAAACCATACTTTACATGAGTTTCTTCAAGTAAAGGCCTCAGGACTAATATCACTAGTGTCCTTGTGTTTTCATGAAAACATGATACTTTCATCACTTTTAGATGCATTTACAGCTTTTCTGCTGCCAAAAGACGTTTCAGCCTTATAGAACCCCAAAAGTGTCTTTTCTGACAGGAAACCATACTTTACATGAGTTTCTTCAAGTAAGGTCCTCAGGACTAATATCAACTAGTTTCATTGTGTTTTCATGAAAACATACTTTCATCACTTTTAGATGCATTTACAGCTTTTCTGCTGCCAAAAGACGTTTCAGCCTTAAAATACCCCAAAAGTGTTTTTCTGACAGGAAACCATACTTTACATGAGTTTCTTCAAGTAAAGGCCTCAGGACTCATATATAACAAGTTTTAATAAAAACATGATACTTTCATCACTTTTAGATGCATTTACAGCTTTTCTGCTGCAAAAAGACGTTTCAGCCTTAAAATACCCCAAAAGTGTCTTTTCTGACAGGAAATCATACTTTACATGAGTTTCTTCAAGTAAGGGCCTCTGGACTCATAATAACAAGTTTTCTTGTGTTTTTCATGAAAACATGAGTTTCTTTCATCACTTTTAGACTCATAATAACAAGTTTTTCTTGTGTTTTCATAAAACATCTGAAAATTAGATTTCAGCATTTTCTGCTGCAAAAAGACGTTTTCAGCCTTAAAATACCCGAAAAGTGTCTTTTCTGACAGGAAACCATACTTTACATGAGTTTCTTCAAGTGTAGGGCCTCATGGACTAATAATCAACTTTTCCTTGTGTTTTCATGAAAACACCATACTTTACATCACTTTTAGATGCATTTACAGCTTTTCTGCTGCAAAAGACGTTTCAGCCTTAAAATACCCCAAAAGTGTCTTTTCTGACAGGAAACCATACTTTACATGAGTTTCTTCAAGTAAGGGCCTCTGGACTCATAATAACAAGTTTTCTTGTGTTTTCATGAAAAACATGATACTTTCATCACTTTTAGATGCATTTACAGCTTTTCTGCTGCACAAAAGACGTTTCAGCCTCTGGAAAATACCTAAAAGTCCTTGTTTTCTGACAGGAAACCATACTTTACATGAGTTTTAGATGCATTTATAGCTTTTCTGGACTCATAATAACAAGTTTGCCCCTTGTCTTTTCATGTAAATCATCACTTTAGATGCATTTACAGCTTTTCCTCTGGACTCAAAAGACGTTTCAGCTTGTAAAATACCCCAAAAGTGTCTTTTCTGACAGGAACCATACTTTACTGAGTTTCTTCAAGTAAAGGCCTCTGGACTCATAATAACAAGTTTCCTTGTGTTTTCATGAAAACATGATACTTTCATCACTTTTAGATGCATTTACAGCTTTTCTGCTGCCAAAAGACGTTTCAGCCTTAAAATACCCCAAAAGTGTCTTTTCTGACAGGAAACCATACTTTACATGAGTTTCTTCAAGTAAGGGCCTTCTGGACTCATAATAACAAGTTTCCTTGTGATTTCATGAAAACATGATACTTTCATCACTTTTAGATGCATTTACAGCTTTTCTGCTGCCAAAAAACGTTTCAGCCTTAAAATACCCCAAAAGTGTCTTTTCTGACAGGAATTCATACTTTACATGAGTTTCTTCAAGTAAGGGCCTCTGGACTCATAATAACAAGTTTCCTTGTGTTTTCATGAAAACATGATACTTTCATCACTTTTAGATGCATTTACAGCTTTTTTCTGCCAAAAGACGTTTCAGCCTTAAAATACCCCAAAAGTGTCTTTTCTGACAGGAAACCATACTTTACATGAGTTTCTTCAAATAAAGGGCCTCTGGACTCATAATAACAGTTTTAATGTTTTCAAAACATGATACTTTCATCACTTTTATATGCATTTACAGCTTTTCTGCTGCAAAAAGACGTTTCAGCCTTAAAATACCCCAAAAGTGTCTTTTCTGACAGGAAACCATACTTTACATGAGTTTCTTCAAGTAAGGGCCTCTGGACTCATAATAACAAGTTTCCTTTGTGTTTTCATGAAAACATGATACTTTCATCACTTTTAGATGCATTTACAGCTTTTCTGCTGCAAAAAGACGTTTCAGCCTTAAAATACCCCAAAAGTGTCTTTTCTGACAGGAAACCATACTTTACATGAGTTTCTTCAAGTAAGGGCCTCTGGACTCATAATAACAAGTTTCCTTGTGTTTTCATGAAAACATGATACTTTCATCACTTTTAGATGCATTTACAGCTTTTCTGCTGGCAAAAGACGTTTCAGCCTTAAAATACCCCAAAAGTGTCTTTTCTGACAGGAAACCATACCATAGTGTCTTTTCTGACAGGAAACCATACTTTACATGAGTTTCTTCAAGTAAGGGCCTCTGGACTCATAATAACAAGTTTCCTTGTGTTTTCATGAAAACATGATACTTTCATCACTTTTAGATGCATTTACAGCTTTTCTGCTGCCAAAAGACGTTTCAGCCTTAAAATACCCCAAAAGTGTCTTTTCTGACAGGAAACCATACTTTACATGAGTTTCTTCAAGTAAGGGCCTCTGGACTCATAATAACAAGTTTCCTTGTGTTTTCATGAAAACATGATACTTTCATCACTTTTAGATGCATTTACAGCTTTTCTGCTGCAAAAAGACGTTTCAGCCTTAAAATACCCCAAAAGTGTCTTTTCTGACAGGAAACCATACTTTACATGAGTTTCTACAAGTAAGGGCCTCTGGACTCATAATAACAAGTTTCCTTGTGTTTTCATGAAAACATGATACTTTCATCACTTTTAGATGCATTTACAGCTTTTCTGCTGCCAAAAGACGTTTCAGCCTTAAAATACCCCAAAAGTGTCTTTTCTGACAGGAAACCATACTTTACATGAGTTTCTTCAAGTAAAGGCCTCAGGACTAATATCAACTAGTTTCCTTGTGTTTTCATGAAAACATGATACTTTCATCACTTTTAGATGCATTTACAGCTTTTCTGCTGCCAAAAGACGTTTCAGCCTTAAAATACCCCAAAAGTGTCTTTTCTGACAGGAAACCATACTTTACATGAGTTTCTTCAAGTAAGGGCCTCTGGACTCATAATAACAAGTTTCCTTGTGTTTTCATGAAAACATGATACTTTCATCACTTTTAGATGCATTTACAGCTTTTCTGCTGCAAAAAGACGTTTCAGCCTTAAAATACCCCAAAAGTGTCTTTTCTGACAGGAATTCATACTTTACATGACTTTCTTCAAGTAAGGGCCTCTGGACTCATAATAACAAGTTTCCTTGTGTTTTCATGAAAACATGATACTTTCATCACTTTTAGATGCATTTACAGCTTTTCTGCTGCCAAAAGACGTTTCAGCCTTAAAATACCCCAAAAGTGTCTTTTCTGACAGGAAATCATACTTTACATGAGTTTCTTCAAGTAAGGGCCTCTGGACTCATAATCAACAAGTTTCCTTGTGTTTTCATGAAAACATGATACTTTCATCACTTTTAGATGCATTTACAGCTTTTCTGCTGCCAAAAGACGTTTCAGCCTTAAAATACCCCAAAAGTGTCTTTTCTGACAGGAAACCATACTTTACATGAGTTTCTTCAAGTAAGGGCCTCTGGACTCATAATAACAAGTTTCCTTGTGTTTTCATGAAAACATGATACTTTCATCACTTTTAGATGCATTTACAGCTTTTCTGCTGCCAAAAGACGTTTCAGCCTTAAAATACCCCAAAAGTGTCTTTTCTGACAGGAAACCATACTTTACATGAGTTTCTTCAAGTAAGGGCCTCTGGACTCATAATAACAAGTTTCCTTGTGTTTTCATGAAAACATGATACTTTCATCACTTTTAGATGCATTTACAGCTTTTCTGCTGCCAAAAGACGTTTCAGCCTTAAAATACCCCAAAAGTGTCTTTTCTGACAGGAAACCATACTTTACATGAGTTTCTTCAAGTAAGGGCCTCTGGACTCATAATAACAAGTTTCCTTGTGATTTCATGAAAACATGATACTTTCATCACTTTTAGATGCATTTACAGCTTTTCTGCTGCCAAAAGACGTTTCAGCCTTAAAATACCCCAAAAGTGTCTTTTCTGACAGGAAACCATACTTTACATGAGTTTCTTCAAGTAAGGGCCTCTGGACTCATAATAACAAGTTTCCTTATGTTTTCATGAAAACATGATACTTTCATCACTTTTAGATGCATTTACAGCTTTTCTGCTGCCAAAAGACGTTTCAGCCTTAAAATACCCCAAAAGTGTCTTTTCTGACAGGAAACCATACTTTACATGAGTTTCTTCAAGTAAGGGCCTCTGGACTCATAATCAACAAGTTTCCTTGTGTTTTCATGAAAACATGATACTTTCATCACTTTTAGATGCATTTACAGCTTTTCTGCTGCCAAAAGACGTTTCAGCCTTAAAATACCCCAAAAGTGTCTTTTCTGACAGGAAACCATACTTTACATGAGTTTCTTCAAGTAAGGGCCTCTGGACTCATAATCAACAAGTTTCCTTGTGTTTTCATGAAAACATGATACTTTCATCACTTTTAGATGCATTTACAGCTTTTCTGCTGCCAAAAGACGTTTCAGCCTTAAAATACCCCAAAAGTGTCTTTTCTGACAGGAAACCATACTTTACATGAGTTTCTTCAAGTAAGGGCCTCTGGACTCATAATAACAAGTTTCCTTGTGTTTTCATGAAAACATGATACTTTCATCACTTTTAGATGCATTTACAGCTTTTCTGCTGCCAAAAGACGTTTCAGCCTTAAAATACCCCAAAAGTGTCTTTTCTGACAGGAAACCATACTTTACATGAGTTTCTTCAAGTAAGGGCCTCTGGACTCATAATAACAAGTTTCCTTGTGTTTTCATGAAAACATGATACTTTCATCACTTTTAGATGCATTTACAGCTTTTCTGCTGCCAAAAGACGTTTCAGCCTTAAAATACCCCAAAAGTGTCTTTTCTGACAGGAAACCATACTTTACATGAGTTTCTTCAAGTAAGGGCCTCTGGACTCATAATAACAAGTTTCCTTATGTTTTCATGAAAACATGATACTTTCATCACTTTTAGATGCATTTACAGCTTTTCTGCTGCCAAAAGACGTTTCAGCCTTAAAATACCCCAAAAGTGTCTTTTCTGACAGGAAACCATACTTTACATGAGTTTCTTCAAGTAAGGGCCTCTGGACTCATAATAACAAGTTTCCTTGTGTTTTCATGAAAACATGATACTTTCATCACTTTTAGATGCATTTACAGCTTTTCTGCTGCCAAAAGACGTTTCAGCCTTAAAATACCCCAAAAGTGTCTTTTCTGACAGGAAACCATACTTTACATGAGTTTCTTCAAGTAAGGGCCTCTGGACTCATATCAACTAGTTTCCTTGTGTTTTCATGAAAACATGATACTTTCATCACTTTTAGATGCATTTACAGCTTTTCTGCTGCCAAAAGACGTTTCAGCCTTAAAATACCCCAAAAGTGTCTTTTCTGACAGGAAACCATACTTTACATGAGTTTCTTCAAGTAAGGGCCTCTGGACTCATAATAACAAGTTTCCTTGTGTTTTCATGAAAACATGATACTTTCATCACTTTTAGATGCATTTACAGCTTTTCTGCTGCCAAAAGACGTTTCAGCCTTAAAATACCCGAAAAGTGTCTTTTCTGACAGGAAACCATACTTTACATGAGTTTCTTCAAGTAAGGGCCTCTGGACTCATAATCAACAAGTTTCCTTGTGTTTTCATGAAAACATGATACTTTCATCACTTTTAGATGCATTTACAGCTTTTCTGCTGCCAAAAGACGTTTCAGCCTTAAAATACCCGAAAAGTGTCTTTTCTGACAGGAAACCATACTTTACCCGAAGTAAGGGCCTCAGGACCATGTTTTAAAAAACATACTTTCTTTAAGGGCCCTGACTCATAATAAAAGTGTGTTTTCATGAAAACATGAGGAAGGGCCTCTGGACCATAATACTTGTGTTTTCATGAAACATTTGAAAATTAGATGCATTTACAGCTTTTCTGCTGCAAAAAGACGTTTCAGCCTTAAAATACCCCAAAAGTCTCTTTTCTGACAGGAAACCATACTTTAGATGAGTTTCTTTTTCGAAAAGTACAGGAAACCATACTTTACATGAGTTTATAATAACAGTTTTCTTGTGTTTTCATGAAAATCTGACAGGAAAATTAGATGCATTTACAGTTTTCTGCTGAAACATCAAAAGATGCATTTACAGCTTTTCCTTAATAGGATACCTCAAAAGTCTCTTTTCTGACAGGAAACCATAGTAAACTATGGTTTCCTGTCAGAAAAGACACTTTTGGGGTATCATGGTTGAAACGAGGTTTACTTTCTTCAAGTAAAGGCCTCAGGACTAATATCAACTAGTTTTAATAAAAACATGATACTTTCATCACTTTTAGATGCATTTACAGCTTTTCTGCTGCCAAAAGACGTTTCAGCCTTAAAATACCCGAAAGGTGTCTTTTCTGACAGGAAACCATACTTTACATGAGTTTCTTCAAGTAAGGTCCTCAGGACTAATATCAACTAGTTTCATTGTGTTTTCATGAAAACATTTTCATCACTTTTAGATGCATTTACAGCTTTTCTGCTGCCAAAAGACGTTTCAGCCTTAAAAACCCCAAAAGTGTTTTTTCTGACAGGAAACCATACTTTACATGAGTTTCTCCAAGTAAGGGCCTCTGGACTCATAATAACAAGTTTTTGTGATTTCATGAAAATATGATACTTTCATCACTTTTAGATGCATTTACAGCTTTTCTGCTGCAAAAAGACGTTTCAGCCTTAAAAACCCCAAAAGTGTCTTTTCTGACAGGAAACCATAGTTTACATGAGTTTCTTCAAGTAAGGGCCTCTGGACTCATAATAACAAGTTTCCTTGTGATTTCATGAAAACATGATACTTTCATCACTTTTAGATGCATTTAGCTTTTTCTGCCAAAAGACGTTTCAGCCTTAAAATACGAAAAGTGTCTTTTCTGACAGGAAACCATACTTTACATGAGTTTCTTCAAGTAAGGTCCTCAGGACTAATATCAACTAGTTTCATTGTGTTTTCATGAAAACATACTGCTTTCATCACCTTTAGATGCATTTACAGCTTTCTTCTGCCAAAAGACGTTTCAGCCTTATAGAACCCCAAAAGTGTCTTTTCTGGACAGGAAACCATACTTTACATGAGTTTCTCCAAGTAAGGGCCTCTGGACTCATAATAACAAGTTTCCTTGTGATTTCATGAAAACATGCTGCTTTCATCACCTTTAGATGCATTTACAGCTTTTCTTCTGCCAAAAGACGTTTCAGCCTTAAAATACCCCAAAAGTGTTTTTTCTGACAGGAAACCATAGTTTACATGAGTTTCTTCAGGTAAGGGCCTTTGGACTCATAATAACTAGTTTTAATAAAAACATGATACTTTCATCACTTTTAGATGCATTTACAGCTTTTCTGCTGCCAAAAGACGTTTCAGCCTTTAAAATACCCCAAAAGTGTCTTTTCTGACAGGAAACCATACTTTACATGAGTTTCTTCAAGTAAGGTCCTCAGGACTAATATCAACTAGTTTCATTGTGTTTTCATGAAAACATGATACTTTCATCACTTTTAGATGCAATTACAGCTTTTCTGCTGCCAAAAGACGTTTCAGCCTTAAAATACCCCAAAAGTGTCTTTTCTGACAGGAAACCATACTTTACATGAGTTTCTTCAAGTAAGGGCCTCTGGACTCATAATAACAAGTTTCCTTGTGATTTCATGAAAACATGATACTTTCATCACTTTTAGATGCATTTACAGCTTTTCTTCTGCCAAAAGACGTTTCAGCCTTAAAATACCCCAAAAGTGTTTTTTCTGACAGGAAACCATACTTTACATGAGTTTCTTCAAGTAAGGTCCTCAGGACTAATATCAACTAGTTTCATTGTGTTTTCATGAAAACATACTTTCATCACTTTTAGATGCATTTACAGCTTTTCTGCTGCCAAAAGACGTTTCAGCCTTAAAATACCCCAAAAGTGTTTTTTCTGACAGGAAACCATACTTTACATGAGTTTCTTCAAGTAAGGGCCTCAGGACTAATATCAACTAGTTTCATTGTGTTTTCATGAAAACATGATACTTTCATCACTTTTAGATGCATTTACAGCTTTTCTGCTGCCAAAAGACGTTTCAGCCTTATAGAACCCCAAAAGTGTCTTTTCTGACAGGAAACCATACTTTACATGAGTTTCTTCAAGTAAGGGCCTCAGGACTCATAATAACAACTAGTTCCTTGTGTTTTCATGAAAACATGATACTTTCATCACTTTTAGATGCATTTACAGCTTTTCTGCTGCCAAAAGACGTTTCAGCCTTAAAATACCCCAAAAGTGTCTTTTCTGACAGGAAACCATACTTTAGATGAGTTTCTTTGCCTCAGGACTAATATCAACTAGTTTCATTGTGTTTTCATGAAAACATACTTTCATCACTTTTAGATGCATTTACAGCTTTTCTGCTGCCAAAAGACGTTTCAGCCTTAAAAACCCCAAAAGTGTCTTTTCTGACAGGAAACCATACTTTACATGAGTTTCTTCAAGTAAGGGCCTCTGGACTCATAATAACAAGTTTCCTTGTGATTTCATGAAAACATGATACTTTCTTCACTTTTAGATGCATTTACAGCTTTTCTGCTGCAAAAAGACGTTTCAGCCTTAAAATACCCCAAAAGTGTCTTTTCTGACAGGAAACCATACTTTAGATGAGTTTCTTCAAGTAAAGGCCTCAGGACTAATATCAACTAGTGTCCTTGTGTTTTCATGAAAACATGATACTTTCATCACTTTTAGATGCATTTACAGCTTTTCTGCTGCCAAAAGACGTTTCAGCCTTAAAATACCCCAAAAGTGTTTTTTCTGACAGGAAACCATACTTTACATGAGTTTCTTCAAGTAAGGTCCTCAGGACTAATATCAACTAGTTTCATTGTGTTTTCATGAAAACATACTTTCATCACTTTTAGATGCATTTACAGCTTTTCTGCTGCCAAAAGACGTTTCAGCCTTAAGAACCCCAAAAGTGTTTTTTCTGACAGGAAACCATACTTTACATGAGTTTCTTCAAGTAAGGGCCTCAGGACTCATAATAACAAGTTTCCTTGTGATTTCATGAAAACATGATACTTTCATCACTTTTAGATGCAATTACAGCTTTTCTGCTGCCAAAAGACGTTTCAGCCTTAATGCCCCAAAAGTGTCTTTTCTGACAGGAAACCATACTTTACATGAGTTTCTTCAAGTAAGGGCCTCTGGACTCATAATAACAAGTTTCCTTGTGATTTCATGAAAACATGATACTTTCATCACTTTTAGATGCATTTATAGCTTTTCTACTGCCAAAAGACGTTTCAGCCTTAAAATACCCCAAAAGTGTCTTTTCTGACAGGAAACCATACTTTACATGAGTTTCTCCAAGTAAGGGCCTCAGGACTCATAATAACAAGTTTCCTTATGTTTTCATGAAAACATGATACTTTCATCACTTTTAGATGCATTTACAGCTTTTCTGCTGCCAAAAGACGTTTCAGCCTTATAGAACCCCAAAAGTGTCTTTTCTGACAGGAAACCATACTTTAGATGAGTTTCTTCAAGTAAAGGCCTCAGGACTAATATCAACTAGTGTCCTTGTGTTTTCATGAAAACATGATACTTTCATCACTTTTAGATGCATTTACAGCTTTTCTGCTGCCAAAAGACGTTTCAGCCTTAAAATACCCCAAAAGTGTCTTTTCTGACAGGAAACCATACTTTAGATGAGTTTCTTCAAGTAAGGGCCTCAGGACTAATAATAACTAGTTTCCTTGTGATTTCATGAAAACATGATACTTTCATCACTTTTAGATGCATTTACAGCTTTTCTGCTGCCAAAAAGACGTTTCAGCCTTAAAATACCCCAAAAGTGTCTTTTCTGACATGAAATCATACTTTACATGAGTTTCTTCAGGTAAGGGCCTCTGGACTCATAATAACAAGTTTCCTTGTGATTTCATGAAAACATGATTTTTTCATCACCTTTAGATGCATTTACAGCTTTTCTGCTGCAAAAAGACGTTTCAGCCTTAAAATACCCCAAAAGTGTCTTTTCTGACAGGAAACCATACTTTACATGAGTTTCTTCAGGTAAGGGCCTCTGGACTAATAATAACAAGTTTCCTTGTGATTTCATGAAAACATGATACTTTCATCACTTTTAGATGCATTTACAGCTTTTCTGCTGCAAAAAGACGTTTCAGCCTTAAAATACCCCAAAAGTGTCTTTTCTGACAGGAAACCATACTTTAGATGAGTTTCTTCAAGTAAAGGGCCTCAGGACTAATATAACAAGTTTCCTTGTGTTTTCATGAAAACATGATACTTTCATCACTTTTAGATGCATTTACAGCTTTTCTGCTGCCAAAAGACGTTTCAGCCTTAAAATACCCCAAAAGTGTCTTTTCTGACAGGAAACCATACTTTACATGAGTTTCTTCAAGTAAAGGCCTCAGGACTAATATCAACAAGTTTCCTTGTGTTTTCATGAAAACATGATACTTTCATCACTTTTAGATGCATTTACAGCTTTTCTGCTGCCAAAAGACGTTTCAGCCTTAAAATACCCCAAAAGTGTCTTTTCTGACATGAAATCATACTTTACATGAGTTTCTTCAGGTAAGGGCCTCTGGACTCATAATAACAAGTTTCCTTGTGATTTTTCATGAAAATATGATACTTTCATCACTTTTAGATGCATTTACAGCTTTTCTGCTGCCAAAAGACGTTTCAGCCTTGAAAAATACCCCAAAAGTGTCTTTTCTGACAGGAAACCATACTTTAGATGAGTTTCTTCAAGTAAAGGCCTCAGGACTAATATCAACTAGTGTCCTTGTGTTTTCATGAAAACATGATACTTTCATCACTTTTAGATGCATTTACAGCTTTTCTGCTGCCAAAAGACGTTTCAGCCTTAAAATACCCCAAAAGTGTCTTTTCTGACAGGAAACCATACTTTACATGAGTTTCTTCAAGTAAGGGCCTCAGGACTAATATCAACTAGTTTCATTGTGTTTTCATGAAAACATGATACTTTCTTCACTTTAGATGCATTTACAGCTTTTCTGCTGCAAAAAGACGTTTCAGCCTTAAAATACCCCAAAAGTGTCTTTTCTGACAGGAAACCATACTTTACATGAGTTTCTTCAAGTAAAGGCCTCAGGACTAATATCAACTTGTGTTTTAATAAAAACATGATACTTTCATCACTTTTAGATGCATTTACAGCTTTTCTGCTGCCAAAAGACGTTTCAGCCTTAAAATACCCCAAAAGTGTTTTTCTGACAGGAAACCATACTTTACATGAGTTTCTTCAAGTAAAGGCCTCAGGACTAATATCAACTAGTTTCCTTATGTTTTCATGAAAACATACTTTCATCACTTTTAGATGCATTTACAGCTTTTCTGCTGCCAAAAGACGTTTCAGCCTTATAGAACCCCAAAAGTGTCTTTTCTGACAGGAAACCATACTTTACATGAGTTTCTTCAAGTAAGGGCCTCAGGACTCATAATAACAAGTTTCCTTATGTTTTCATGAAAACATGATACTTTCATCACTTTTAGATGCATTTACAGCTTTTCTGCTGCCAAAAGACGTTTCAGCCTTATAGAACCCCAAAAGTGTCTTTTCTGACAGGAAACCATACTTTACATGAGTTTCTCCAAGTAAGGGCCTCAGGACTCATAATAACAAGTTTCCTTATGTTTTCATGAAAACATGATACTTTCATCACTTTTAGATGCAATTACAGCTTTTCTGCTGCCAAAAGACGTTTCAGCCTTAAGCCCCAAAAGTGTCTTTTCTGACAGGAAACCATACTTTACATGAGTTTCTTCAAGTAAAGGCCTCAGGACTAATATCAACTAGTTTCCTTGTGTTTTCATGAAAACATGATACTTTCATCACTTTTAGATGCATTTACAGCTTTTCTGCTGCCAAAAGACGTTTCAGCCTTAAAATACCCCAAAAGTGTCTTTTCTGACAGGAAACCATACTTTACATGAGTTTCTTCAAGTAAGGGCCTCAGGACTAATATCAACTAGTTTCATTGTGTTTTCATGAAAACATACTTTCATCACTTTTAGATGCATTTACAGCTTTTCTGCTGCCAAAAGACGTTTCAGCCTTAAAATACCCCAAAAGTGTCTTTTCTGACATGAAATCATACTTTACATGAGTTTCTTCAGGTAAGGGCCTCTGGACTCATAATAACAAGTTTCCTTGTCATTTCATGAAAACATGATACTTTCTTCACTTTAGATGCATTTACAGCTTTTCTGCTGCCAAAAGACGTTTCAGCCTCAAAATAACAAGTTTCCTTGTGTTTTCATGAAAACATGATACTTTCATCAAGTAAGGGCCTCTGGACTCATAATAACAAGTTTTCTTGTGTTTTCATGAAAACATGATACTTTCATCACTTTTAGATGCATTTACAGCTTTTCTGCTGCAAAAAGACGTTTCAGCCACAGGATACCCCAAAAGTGTCTTTTCTGACAGGAAACCATAGTTTACATGAGTTTCTTCATTAAGGGCCTCGGGTCTAATATCAACCAATTTCCTTGTGATTTCATGAAAACATGCTGGTTTCATCACTTTTAGATGCATTTACAGCTTTTCTGCTGCAAAAAGACGTTTCAGCCACAGGATACCCCAAAAGTGTCTTTTCTGACAGGAAACCATAGTTTACATGAGTTTCTTCATTAAGGGCCTCGGGTCTAATATCAACCAATTTCCTTGTGATTTCATGAAAACATGCTGGTTTCATCACTTTTAGATGCATTTACAGCTTTTCTGCTGCAAAAAGACGTTTCAGCCACAGGATACCCCAAAAGTGTCTTTTCTGACAGGAAACCATAGTTTACATGAGTTTCTTCAAGTTAGGGCCTCGGGTCTAATATCAACAAGTTTACTTGTGATTTCATGAAAACATGCTGCTTTCATCACCTTTAGATGCATTTACAGCTTTTCTTCTGCCAAAAGACGTTTCAGCCTTAAAATACCCCAAAAGTGTTTTTTCTGACAGGAAACCATACTTTACATGAGTTTCTTCAAGTAAAGGCCTCAGGACTAATATCAACTAGTTTTAATAAAAACATGATACTTTCATCACTTTTAGATGCATTTACAGCTTTTCTGCTGCCAAAAGACGTTTCAGCCTTATAGAACCCCAAAAGTGTCTTTTCTGACAGGAAACCATACTTTACATGAGTTTCTTCAAGTAAGGGCCTCAGGACTCATAATAACAAGTTTCCTTATGTTTTCATGAAAACATGATACTTTCATCACTTTTAGATGCATTTACAGCTTTTCTGCTGCCAAAAGACGTTTCAGCCTTAAAATACCCCAAAAGTGTCTTTTCTGACAGGAAACCATACTTTAGATGAGTTTCTTCAAGTAAAGGCCTCAGGACTAATATCAACTAGTGTCCTTGTGTTTTCATGAAAACATGATACTTTCATCACTTTTAGATGCATTTACAGCTTTTCTGCTGCCAAAAGACGTTTCAGCCTTAAAATACCCCAAAAGTGTCTTTTCTGACAGGAAACCATACTTTACATGAGTTTCTTCAAGTAAGGGCCTCAGGACTCATAATAACAAGTTTCCTTGTGATTTCATGAAAACATGATACTTTCATCACTTTTAGATGCATTTACAGCTTTTCTGCTGCCAAAAGACGTTTCAGCCTTAAAATACCCCAAAAGTCTCTTTTCTGACAGGAAACCATACTTTACATGAGTTTCTTCAAGTAAGGGCCTCTGGACTCATAATAACAAGTTTCCTTGTGATTTCATGAAAACATGATACTTTCATCACTTTAGATGCATTTACAGCTTTTCTGCTGCCAAAAGACGTTTCAGCCTTAAAATACCCCAAAAGTGTCTTTTCTGACAGGAAACCATACTTTACATGAGTTTCTTCAAGTAAGGGCCTCTGGACTCATAATAACAAGTTTCCTTGTGATTTCATGAAAACATGATACTTTCATCACTTTTAGATGCATTTACAGCTTTTCTGCTGCCAAAAGACGTTTCAGCCTTAAAATACCCCAAAAGTGTCTTTTCTGACAGGAAACCATACTTTAGATGAGTTTCTTCAAGTAAAGGCCTCAGGACTAATATCAACTAGTGTCCTTGTGTTTTCATGAAAACATGATACTTTCATCACTTTTAGATGCATTACAGCTTTTCTGCTGCCAAAAGACGTTTCAGCCTTAAAATACCCGAAAAGTGTCTTTTCTGACAGGAAACCATACTTTACATGAGTTTCTTCAAGTAAGGTCCTCAGGACTAATATCAACTAGTTTCATTGTGTTTTCATGAAAACATACTTTCATCACTTTTAGATGCATTTACAGCTTTTCTGCTGCCAAAAGACGTTTCAGCCTGAAAATACCCCAAAAGTGTCTTTTCTGACAGGAAACCATACTTTACATGAGTTTCTTCAAGTAAAGGCCTCAGGACTAATATCAACTAGTTTTAATAAAAACATGATACTTTCATTACTTTTAGATGCATTTACAGCTTTTCTGCTGCCAAAAGACGTTTCAGCCTTAAAATACCCCAAAAGTGTTTTTTCTGACAGGAAACCATAGTTTACATGAGTTTCTTCAATTAAAGGCCTCAGGACTAATATCAACTAGTTTTGATTTCATAAAAACATGCTGGTTTCATCACTTTTAGATGCATTTACAGCTTTTCTGCTGCAAAAAGACGTTTCAGCCTTAGAATACCCCAAAAGTGTCTTTTCTGACAGGAAACCATAGTTTACATGAGTTTCTTCATTAAGGGCCTCGGGTCTAATATCAACCAATTTCCTTGTGATTTCATGAAAACATGCTGGTTTCATCACTTTTAGATGCATTTACAGCTTTTCTGCTGCAAAAAGACGTTTCAGCCTTAGAATACCCCAGAAGTGTCTTTTCTGACAGGAAACCATAGTTTACATGAGTTTCTTCAAGTTAGGGCCTCTGGACTCATAATAACAAGTTTCCTTGTGATTTCATGAAAACATGATACTTCCTTCACTTTTAGATGCATTTACAGCTTTTCTGCTGCAAAAAGACGTTTCAGCCTTAGAATACCCCAAACGTGTCTTTTCTGACAGGAAACCATAGTTTACATGAGTTTCTTCAAGTAAGGGCCTCTGGACTCATAATAACAAGTTTCCTTGTGATTTCATGAAAACATGATACTTTCTTCACTTTTAGATGCATTTACAGCTTTTCTGCTGCAAAAAGACGTTTCAGCCTTAAAATACCCGAAAAGTGTCTTTTCTGACATGAAATCATACTTTACATGAGTTTCTTCAGGTAAGGGCCTCTGGACCGACCAGGGCACCTCGTTGGTCGGTCAGAATCTCTTTCGGGATTCCAACTCGGGAGATGACCTGAAACAGTGCCTGCGCAACACTCTTTGCAGAGATAGTGCGCAGCGGCACCGCTTCAGGATATCGCGTTGCGTAGTCCACCAGAACTAACACAAAGCGATATCCTCGAGTGCTCCGGTGAAATGGCCCGATGAGGTCCATGCCAATGCGCTCAAACGGGATTGCCATTAGTGGCAATGGGCGCAATGGAGCTCTTGGGATGGCCGGTAGGTCAGCACATTAAGGGAACTATACGGTTTATTGGGCGTCAAGGCAATTCGGACTAGTGTTTACCACCCACAGACCGATGGCCTTGTTGAGCGCCAGAATAAAACCTTGAAGTCCATGATCCGTAAGTTCATACACGATGATGTCGGAAATTGGGATAAGTGGCTTGACCCTCTGTTGTTTGCAGTGCGGGAGGTGCCCCAGGCCTCCACAGGATTTTCTCCCTTTGAGCTGCTGTTTGGCAGAAAACCACGTGGGGTTCTGGACCTAGTTAAGGAAAACTGGGAGGAGGGTCCGAGCCCAAGCAAAAACGAGATTCAATACGTCCTGGACCTGAGAGCAAAACTCCACACACTGGGGCAATGTTCACGGGAGAATTTGCTCAGGGCCCAGGAGCGTCAACAACGCCTGTACAACAGAGGGGCTAGGCTGAGACAATTTGCACCGGGAGATAAAGTACTTGTATTACTTCCCTCTTCCAGCTCCAAACTGCTCGCTAAGTGGCAAGGGCCCTTTGTGGTCACACAGCGAGTGGGCGATGTAGACTATGAGGTTGTGCGTTCTGACAGGGGAGGGGCAACACAAAGTTACCACCTCAACCTCCTCAAAGCATGGAGAGAGGCAGAGCCTGTTTCTCTGGTGACTACCGTGAAAGAGAGGGATGAGTTGGGGCCTGAGGTGCCAAATTCCACCAATCCAGCCTCGCTCCGTTGTGAAGACCATCTCACTCAGTCCCAGAGAGCAGATGTGGCTGCGTTGCAGCAGCGCTTTGCTGATGTGTTCTCCCCTCTGCCAGGACGCACCAACCTTATATAACACCATGTTGAAACTCGCCCAGGCGTGACAGTACGATCACGGCCTTATCGGTTGCCTGAACACAAAAGAAAGGTAGTTCAGAAAGAATTGGAAGCTATGCTGGAGATGGGGGTAATAGAAGAGTCCAATAGTGCCTGGCCCATCGTTCTGGTTGTCAAGAAGGATGGGTCTATACGGTTCTGTGTGGACTACCGCAAGGTGAATGACGAGTCACGGTTTGATGCCTATCCAATGCCCCGGGTCGACGAGCTCCTGGACCGGCTCGGCACGGCTCGTTTTTTCACGACACTGGATCTGACCAAGGGCTACTGGCAGATTCCCTTATCTCCAGAGTCCAGGGAAAAGACGGCTTTCTCCACTCCGTACGGATTGTACCAATTCGTCACACTTCCTTCGGGCTGTTCGGTGCCCCAGCCACATTCATGGACCGGGTACTGCGTCCACACGCTGCTTATGCTGCCGCCTACATGGATGATGTGATCATCCACAGCAACAGCTGGGCGGAGCACATGCAGCGGGTGTCCGCGGTGCTTGAGTCTATGAGACAGGCTGGGCTCACCGCCAACCCGAAGAAGTGTGCGGTTGGACGGAGGGAGGTACGGTATCTGGGGTACCACTTGGGTGGAGGGCAGGTTCGTCCCCAGGTCGACAAGACAGCAGCGATTGCAGCCTGCCCGAGACCCAAGACCAAAAAAGAGGTGAGGCGGTTCTTGGGGCTGGCAGGGTATTACCGGCGGTTCATCCCCAACTTCGCCTACCTAACCAGCCCCCTGACTGACCTGACTCGAAAGGGTGCCTCAGATCCGGTCCAGTGGACGGAGCAGTGCCAGCTGGCGCTTGAGAGGGTAAAACAGGCCCTCTGTGGGGAACCTCTTCTCCACACACCTAACTTCTCTCTCCCTTTTATCCTGCAGACTGATGCCTCGAATAGGGGGCTGGGGGCCGTTTTGTCCCAGGAGGTGCAGGGGATCGACCGCCCAGTGCTTTACATCAGCCGGAAGCTGTCTGAGAGGGAGTCTCGCTACAGCACAGTGGAGAAGGAAGGCCTGGCGATCCGGTGGGCGGTCGATGCCCTGCGTTACTACCTCCTGGGACGCCCATTCACCCTCTATTCGGACCATGCCCCTCTACAGTGGCTCCACCGCATGAAGGATGCCAACGCCCGGATCACTCGGTGGTATCTGGCGTTGCAGCCTTTTAAATTCAAAGTGGTCCATAGGCCGGGGGTGCAGATGGCTGTGGCAGACTTCCTTTCCCGCTCACAGGTGGGGGGAGTAGGCTAGGCCGGACGGCTCCCCGGCCTAAGTCGGGCGGTGGAGATGTGTGGCAGTGGGCGTGGTCTGCGCTCAGCTGCAGGCGAGAGAGGTGTGGGAGTGGTTCATGGGAACAGTGCCGTGGTGAGTTCAATCAACACGGCTGTAATGTGGGGCTAATTATGCTGAATGTATTTAAGCAGTAGCAGGCGGGAGTTCGGGGGAGGGACAGTCACACACGAGGAACGAGGACTGAGACAGAGCGTGAAGCCATCAGAGAGGTGGCGTTACGGGAAGGAGAGCGTGAAGCCATCAGAGAGGTGGCGGTACGGGAACGAGAGCGTGAAGCCATCAGAGAGGTGGCGTTACGGGAACGTTGGACCGAGTGCGCCCGAGAAGCCGGGCAGCGAAGCGGAGCGCACGACGGTCCGCATTGTGTGGTGTATTTTGGATGAAATAAATATACCTTTGTTAAAATCTACCCACTGAAGCCGTATCTGTGTTGGGGAAAACCTACGGTAGTCGAGAGTCGGCTACAGGTCCTTAGAAACTTACCTGTGATAGGTGGGTTATTTTGAAGTTGTTTTCATGAAATATATGGGTTTACTTGTTTTCCCCAATAAATTAACCTGAACGCAGAACTGGACCCAAGAGAAGACACAGGCTGGAAACAAAAGAAAGTTTACACAGTTTAACAGTTTATTAAACTAGTTGAGAATCGGCAAGGACGGCAAGAGACGAGAAAAGTCTGTCAGATGAGCTGAGAGGACTGCAGGCTGACTATCTGAGCGAGGCTGGATGGTATAGCAGAGCTGAGACTCTGAGTGAGGCAGGGTTCCTGGTAAGCGTGATAGAGATCCACGGTAAACGACTGAACGATCTATGAAGAGCTGAAGTTGATGAGGAGAATGAGCCACAATAAAAAAAATGACGGAGCTTGTTCGGGAGTAATGGGCTTATTCAACTCCTGGGTTGAATAAGCCCATTACTCCCGAACAAGCTCCGTAATTTCGGTCGACCAGGATTGGATTCATCCACACAGCGTAAGGCAGACTCCAAGTCCTAATTTGCCCACACCGTCTTGCCATTGAACTGTCTGGGGAAACAGGAAGAAAGGCTGACTGTGGCCTGGAGTACAGAAAGTTCTCCAGACCAGGAACCTGGACCGGGGGCAACGGTCACATACTAGGTCTAGACGGATGCCATGGATATGTGTTTCAGTGTTAGGGAAACACAGGTGATATTTTGGGCTAGTGATATTTTTACTAGCCCAAGCCTTTTTTAAAGATTTTTGCACAGGTTTTTTCTTTCATTCTAAGAGTGATTTATAGTCCTTTTAAATTCAACCATACCCAGTGAGCACTAGACGGGATTTAGACATCTAAATCTGGTCTAAAACTGGTTGAAATCGAGTCTAAACGTCTATAGACATCTTTTAGCCGTCTTTTCAACCGGCTAAAACACGGTTACAACTTCAACATGTCACAAAACACTTATTTGGTTGATAATGTGTTCTGTTGCAACATGAACACATGTAAGAGAGACGATATTAACATATTATATATATTATAGTATTTATGTAAAGTATTCAACTGGTCGGCTAAATGTAGACCACATTTAGCCGACCAGTTGAATACTTTACATATGTAGACATGATTTTAATGTTTCACAAAGTCGTAAATACGGAACTATAAACGTCTTGCTGCCAACAAGATGCTCACAGGACATCTTAACGGAGCAGTTTACATTTTGTCTGTACATTCACGTTAAATACGAGTGAGTCCTACTGCTGGAACACGCATGCGCAGGAACTCAGACTGCATCTCCAACTCTGAAAGTAGCACCGGTCGGGAGGCTCGGCATCGGACTTGTGGAGAGAAGTAAACGAGCTGACGGAAAAACACGAGGCTTCACGTTAAATACACACTGTGTAAATACTTGAACGACTGGATTCAGTTATTCAAAGCGAATTTAAGCATCATTAACATAATTTTAAGCTGCTCACGATGCAGGCGAGGCTGCTAGCTTGTAGCGTTAGCATGTTAGCCTGTAGCGTTAGCATGTTAGCTTGTAGCTACTGCTACATGGACAACAGTAAACATTAACGTGTGTAAATTATGTTTACTGTCTTTATGGGCTGTTGGACAGACGTTTAAAAAACGACTATGGTCACCGGTGTGAAGACGTTTAACAGTGAATATGTTTTTAATTCTTGTTTAATTTACAGACATCTGAAATATGACAGATCATCTGAAACCGGCTCCTGGAGGCTTCGACAACCACATTTAAAGAAGAAAAGGGAGATTTTGTTGTGTGTATTTTCATTGTCATTGTAGTTGTATGAATAAAAACGAATTAATTGTTGCCTGTGTCAGATGGTCTTATTTGTCCTGTAAACTGTTAATGTGTTACTATGACTACATGTTTAATTGGGACATATTTTACTGTGAGCATTTTGAGGTTCAAAAGACGTTGAAAAGACGTTTAAAAGTGGGTCAAAAGTGAAAGTTTATTCAACGTCTGTTTGTAGACGTTCACGTTTAGACGTGATTTGCAATAGTGCATTTGTAATCCTCTACGTTGTGCTAATAATGTTATATCATAATTTTAGAGGCTTACTATGAAACCACGTCCACATTTCTCAGTTGAAAGCCAATAATGAAAATCACGTCTAAATGTGGTCTAAACGTGAACTAATAGACATTACAAACAGACGTTGAATAACGCGTCTGTTTGTAGACGTCCTACGTGAAAATATTCGATGGTGTCGTGATCAATGCAGAAAAAAGTGTGAACATTATTGTATACAGTCTGTGGTGCGAACACACCACAGCTAAAGCTGCAAATGGGATTGTTTTACTCAATTAGAGTGGGAAAGATGAAAAAAGCAGCATTGAGTGATACAATTTTATTTTAGGAGCAGAGTGCTGTCAAACATTCATATTCAAAAGTGAGGTGAGGTGGACTGTACAGATAGAGTGGTTGTATGGATTAGGGTTAGATGTGAGGCAGCCGATTAAGGCTCAAAACTTTGGTACTTTCTGGTGAGACTTACAAAGGGCAGTGCATTCAGTGATGGAAAAAATATATTTTCATTATGAGAATGGAATTATTTGATTCCAATTGATTTAAACTGAATTCGCACATGAACATTTACCCAAGTTTCTACCTAACTTAATACGGAAATAATATTTTGTAATCCGGGCTATCGTACATTCTTTAAAAGTGTAAACAAGAAAAACAGTAGGTCCTTGACTTAATAAAATAAAAAAAATAATATCTCAGGGTAATTTTCTGTGAATACATAGTAAATTAACTTAAAATCGCATCTTAAAATCAGATAGCCGTATTATGTTTTTCATACCAGCAGCTGTAGTGGGGCTTGGGGATATTGTTGGGGTCTGATATGGGTGTGTGTGTGTCTAGCGGGGCGGGGAGAGGGAGAGAGAGAGAGAGTGAGTGAGGAGCTACCCATCAGTACAATGGGGATATTGTCCATAATTATAAAATTATATAATTTTCTCACCCTATGTGACTGATCTGTCTAAACTGAACCAGGTAAGAAATACGGAGACAATCCAAAACTGATAATGCCCAATAATAGTCAGTCCATTATTGTTACGTTAGCTAAAAAGTTACATTACATGCTGCAACTGTGCCGTTACATTCATCCCTTCATGTGACATGTAGGGCAATGTTTGTTAGTTAATCATTTTGGTTTAGTTTGAAATATCTCAGTAACTATTGGAAAATTAATAAGTACATTTACATAAGTACAAGAATAAACGATAATGATATAGTTTTTAAAGAGTAATAAATCAACATATAGACACAATGTATTTGTATAAGTGTTTTGCTGCATGCTCGTGCCCCACCACATGCAGCTGGTGACCTTTTAATTCTTCCATCCCTGCCCCTCGAACCGCCACTACCCCCACCTTCCAATGCCAACCAGCTTAACTTTTTGCCACCCCGGTTTTCTAGATCCTCCACTGGTAGATGGACATTTGATTTACGTTGCCTATTTAGATGTACATTTTTCTTTCAATCTACACCTCTTGAGTGTAGACTACTTTTAACAAACTTTGAAAAATAGACCTGGATCAATGCAAAACAATCAAGTACATTCCAAATAAATGGAATTACAAAAGTGTTTGTGAGTTTCTCCAATCAAAACAATAACTCATAATTATTAAGTGGTGGCCAAAGATTTTTTTGCCAATTGATCCAAATCTGGTACAAAATCACTTCTTGCACAATCTACATCATAAAGTTTGTTACATTCAAATCACAACATGTCACTGCCACATCGTTAGAAAATCACTTTTTCTTGTAGATGAAAATACCACAGCTTTTGTCTGGAATCCAAAATTTGCTGTAGAAGTTCATGGGAGAATTCCAAAAACCTTACCACATGTATCAGGCAGTCCTCAAATGGATTTAAGAAGTAATTGCATGAGTGGTTATTACTACAGGCCAAAAAGAGACACTGAACTCCAAGAAACACAGTTATGGAGAGGCCTTATATTTGAGGTCCATCCTCACTAGAATAAAAAGAGGCTGAGTCCACTGAGCTTTTGCAGTAAAGGCAGTGGTTGCTTCTTCTTTGATGTATTCTTAACTCCTGTTGTAAAAGAGAAAGTGAAAAAAAACAAAAAAACATCCTGGTCTCCAATTGGTCAAATCCAGTCATGATTCTGATCCCAAAGGCAGTGTGGGTCTTCATTCGTCACATCACAGAGGTGAAAGGGTGCGTTACTAAGTAGTTGGGAAATGTGTGAAGGTGCATCAAAAAACAAGTGTTTACCTCTGTACACAGGACATTTCAGAAGGTCAGAGTGCAGCTCCAAACTTATAAATTAATCACAAACCAAAAATTTTACTCAAAATCCAGCTTTTTTTAACCTTTGTCCATCACGGCCACCTCTCTTTTCATGATGACCAGCAGTCATTTATGCGGCTTAAGTAAGCTGAAATTTCCGTAGGTGGACAGACGAGAATCATTCCAGCCCAAAGGTGCTGGTCTCCTCCACGGCCGTCAGCATCTTCTCATACAGCATTGAGAATGACGGGTATGGTGGCAGGTCCAGCCGATTGAAACAGGTATGCGCTCTGGAGAGAGACCACAGGTATATTAGACACTGGTCTAAACAGAAAGCGTAATGGAAGCTCATGTTCCCTCTTGCAAAAATCCCCACATTGCCAAAATTTTCCCTTATGCTAAAACGATCCCAAAGCCATTACAACATAAAAGCATGCAATTTGTTGTCAGGCTTTCAAAATAGAGCCATGGCTTCAAAATTATACTTTTTTATCAAATATTTACCTCAGTTAGAGTGGAAAAACATATTCAAAGTTGTATGGCAGTTTCATCAAAGCAACTTTTTAAAGGGATACACAGGGGTTAAGTAATACTTGGACGTTTTAGGAGATATGTGCATCCACCTTCTTCTAATTTAATTATTTTCAAATGAATTGGACTCTTAAATAACAGAAAAAGTGATAACGGCATTAAATTATGACCAAAATCAAACCATGTGTTTACCTGGGCAGTGCAGTGACCTTTCCCCACTTCTCCACACAAAACCTGCGGGGTCCATTGCTGCCTCGCAGAGAAGCAAAGCCCTCGTAAGGAATACTGGATGTCCCGGTCACAAACTGAAGAAGCAGATGGGCAGGTATCAGTATAGAGGGACAGAGAAGGAAAACAAAATTAAGAACACTTAAGTTAAATGGGGAAAATGTCACTGCTGCACCTTACTCTCAAAAGTTTAGTAAACCCACACACACACGCATGTACCTGCAGAAGCCGTAGTCTCTGTTCATTGTTGAACCTCTCCACTGCTGCCCAGAACCACCGGATCACAATATGGTTGTCATGGTAACCTAAAAATTACACAGGTCATTTAACTATGGCAATGGATCATGCTGACTGTAGCCTGAGAATATGTTGCCTAGGATGGCTGCAGTGTCTCAAACTCCTCTGCACCACCTGGCTCAGGGACAGCTTCATCAATCCCCCTTTACATTACAGCTTATTCATTTTGCAAATATGATGCATCACAAAAATATTTTATTACATATTTTGTATACTTTACATTCTCTCCGTATAAAAAAAAAACACAGACACATCAAAATAACAACTAATGTGTGGTTTCAATAATACAAATATTTAAAAAAAAAAAACAACGGCAAAATTCACAGAAATTACTATAACATTACAGAAGAAATCAAAAACAATACATACTCTATGAGCTTTTTAATTGCTTTAGAAGTTCTGGGTCATACCAGAACCTTGTTGGCTGAATGTGGGCCTAAGCTTGATTCCCAGCCTATCCGGACACAAGCATTTTGGCAGAAGATAAGAAAGGGGTAGCCGTGAAAGACTCTATTGATGGGTTCTCTGGCTTGTTCACTAATCATGTATTCTCGCAAAGAACAAGTAAAGACCTCACTACCTACTGATAAGCAAGAGAAAGAAATAAGAGCTAGAAAGAAGGGAGCGGGAAGAGAGAGCGCAAACGCGAGATGGGATAATAAATTTAAGCTAAACAGTAACAAACTAACTCCATATATAAACAAGACTAAGAATCTATAGCTCTGCTAGCAGCTTGGCACAGCGAAGCTTTGAGATAAATGCCAAAGTCAGAATGTTAGCATGCTGGTATACCGTTTAACATGTTTACAATATCAGTTTAGAGTGTTAGCATGCTCACAATTGATAATTTGCAATTAACATTTTGTACAGCTGAGGGTGATGAGAATTGTGTTTTCCAGGCATTCAGTTAAAAAGCACAGATTCAAATGTTGATTTAGATGAAGAGCCAGTAGGCTTCATCCCTGCACACCATGAATATCAGTACGGGATTTCATGGGAATAGTTGAGATATCAGTCTGAACCGAAGTGTTGGACTCATTATTTTAATGATTTTAATAAAATAATAAATAACAAAATAGACTAAGGTTAAAAATGAACTTCGACTGATAAACGGCCTATTCTCCATCGTTTCTTCCGTACCTCCTCTGTACTCTGTGTTGTTCCTCCAGTCTGATAAGTCAATTTCCGCTGTGCCGGCAATCACCAGCTCCAGTTCCCTTGCGTCAAACACCGATACTAGCCTGGCATCCACCACCTAGAAAACAAACACATATACACAAACAACTTATCAAAATACCACTGATTTTGATGGGGACATGTATGAAAGAGAATTTGAGCTAGGCTTAACACAACAAATGAGGATAATAAAGTAAAGACTGTTAGAATAGAGTATGTCAAACCTCGTAGAAACCTCTGACCAAGCTGTCAGTCTGCTGCACCACTCCTCTCTCTATCCTCCACTTCACCATACGCTCAATGTATTCTTTTTTGTTCTTTTCTGATACTGGGATGTTGGCCCCGCCCGGCTTCAGTTCCCTTTCTGTTATCTGTAAGGAGCACAGAAGCAAAAAAAAAAAAAAAAAAAAAAAAGTACTGAAACCTTTTTCAGCATTTCCCTCAAGACATCAAAACGGACTGTTTTAACAATCTCAGTTGATCCTCTTTGTCTATCTTGCCACATATTATTGACCCCCCTTTCTGTTAGAATACATTACGACATACTTTTGTGGGATGATCATAGGTGTAGGCAGAATAACTCTGCACACGTTTTGTAAAAACAAAAGAAAATATACTGTGACATAATCATGTCGGCAATAAAATGGTGTGTGTGTGTGTGTGTGTGCGTTTAAAACTCAGAACCTAACCTGTCCAAAGACCTCTTCATTGACGGTGAAGGTGAGATCCAGCATGTCTTCTATGTCGTTGTCCTTCATCCACTGAAGCGACTGGTGAAACTCCTCATCTAGGTACTCCAGGTCACTCAGGTCACAGGGACTACATGGTGGAAAATGCAAGTGAGAATGCGTGTGTGACCTGTAGCATTAAACACAATATTGCTAAGGAAGAGAAGCTAATGTCTGCAAGAATACTTTAAGGGCATCATAGCGTCTTTTTCTGAGCACCAGCGACTTTTTTCAGAATACGGACACCTAGAAAAAAAAAGAGCTGCGCCCAGCGAAAAAGTCTATTTGTGGGAGCAGATTGTCAGGGTGGACACTGAATGTTGCTGGTGAGTGTTGTTTTTATCGCCATACAGCTGTCAGATTGAGTGGTGAGAAGCTCATCTGAACAAAGTTTGGTTTGGTACTCATGGTAAAAAAACAATGTCAAACATATAGATATTAGCACATATAGATAATAAAGAGCAAAGGAGCGGTGCTAATCTGTCATACAATGGAGGTAAGAGAGGTGATATGTTGTCAAGATATTGCGCTAAAGTGCTCAGAGCACTTTTTCAATGAAACACTAGGATGAAGCTATTTGGACACAGGCCCTAATATCCATCTTTTTAAACATGTCAGAAGAGTTTAAAATTTGTTCTGTATTAGTCCATGCATCTGTGATTTGAATACACAAACTGTACGTACATGCGTAGTAGGCCTTTATAGAAGGGTCTGGTGAAGAAGGCATCCAGCAGGTACTGGTGGATCAGAGCTAAACCCAGAATACGTCCACTGAATCGGAACCTAACACACACACACACACACACACACACACACACACACACACACACACACACACACACACACACACACACACACACACACACACACACACACACACACACACACACACACACACACACACACACACACACACACAAAGTTAAAGTAATCAGGATACTTAGGATCATATCCGAGCTTCATTGTCTGTTATACATGTTTGTGTGTGTGTGCAAAGTAAACCTCACCATTCGTGGTGATTGTCTACAAAAGCGGACATTGGGCTGATCTGGACGGTGTAAGTGTCGTTGGCAGAGTACTCAAACAGACCATAATAAGGGTTGAACAGCTCCCTGGAAACCAAGAAGAAGAACTCTCTGGAAGGCCCGCTGTAGTCCAACCTGCAACACATACATTCAGATATAAGTTTCTGACTTTTATTCAGAATTCGTGAAGAAGATTAAATACAAAGTCAAGGACTCAAATTTGGGTCATTGAGAAATATTTACTTGAGCAAGAAATCCACGCCACGCTGTGTCACGAGTTCATGAGCATTGAGATTCTTGTGTTGTCTGACATCATGTAGTTGATGTGCCATCCTTTAGATCTGTTTATTGCAATTACAGCAAAATGTGTTTATTTTGTGTTGATTCCGCAGCAGTACCCCAGATTAATTCAGCCAAGGTAACACTAGCTGGATACGGTGAATACAGCTCAGTCAAACGCCTCCAGATGTTGTTTTGAACCCAAACCCAGCCATTCGGTTTTCATTTGTGTCTGGGACCAAAAACATGTAAAAATCAGCAGTAGTGTTTTTTTCGTCCATGGCTGGTCCAACGTTGTTGGTATCTACAACAACGTTGTAGATACACCCCCTCCACCTCTCAGGGGTGTCAAGTGCAAGTGACCTTAAATAAACACAAATGGTCTTGCAGACAAACTCACACGGTTACTCATAAATAACGAGGCAAAAATATTGCTCCTTTAAAAAGTTTACAAGAACTTGGCATGGGCATTTGGCTTCCTTAAGATGTAGCTGTTTATATCTGGGTTGAGTGCAACTAGGCAGTAGTCATATAGACAGGACACTGCTGATTTTGTAGGTACAGGGACAATGTGCGTCTTTGTGTCCTTTTCCCACTTGCTCCTTGTTTTTACTGATAATGAATGAATGAATGAATAATTCCCACCAATATTTGAACAAACTTGTTCACAGTATCCTTTACATGATACATACATACATACATATATATATATATATATACATATATATATATACACACATACATATATACATATACACACGCATACATATATACACATACATATACACATATATATATATATACACACATACATATACAGAAGCGGCTATACTTCCTGAGGAGACTCAAGAAGTTTGGCATGTCTTCAAAAACTTTAACAAACTTTTACAGATGCACCATTGAGAGCATCCTCTCAGGCTGCATCACTGCCTGGTATGGTAGCTGCTCCGCTGCCGACCGCAAGGCCCTGCAGAGGGTGGTGAAGACAGCGGAGCGTATCACCGGCAGCCATCTCCCCTCCGTGCAAGGCATCTACAACAGTAGATGCCTGAGGAAAGCAAAAAAGATTCTAAAGGACAACAGCCACCCAGGCTATGGACTGTTCTCATTGCTGCCGTCTGGTAGACGCTACCGGAGCATCCGAACACGGACTACCAGACTCACAAATAGCTTTTTCCCCCTGGCTGTAAGGCTTCTGAATCAGAAACACTGAACCTCTGAACAGTTGCCACCTCCACCTACTCCCTGCTCCCCCACTCATACATTTCACTTCACATTTCACTTCATAGATATATATTTGCACAATTTTAAAAACTTTTAACTTATCCTTAACATTTCTTTTTAACTTATTCTCTATTCACACTAAACTGCTGCTAGCCCTTCTACTGTACCCTAATTGTTGAATGTTAATGTTATATGTTATATGTTATATGTTATATTGTTATAATGTCATAGTGCTACAGAGATATATGTTGTTGTTTTTTTAAATTGTTGTATGTTAATGTTACTTTTTTATATGTTTTATTGTCATAGTGTTATAGAGTTTTATGTTATTTTTGTTATATGTATGACGTCTACTGCGTAGATGAATGATGCTTGCCAAGTCGTAAGAATTTTGCTGTGCTGAAGCAATTTGGTACATGCAATAATAAACACACTTTGACTTTGACTTTGACATATATATACACATACA